>NW_027622343.1:0-13170 GCF_034508935.2 Berghia stephanieae
AAGTAAGATAAAAAATTTGATTTTAAAAAATTGTATATAAAAAAAAAATGAAAGTTATACCTCATGAAAATCTTAAATAAAAATTGTATTTATAACTCAATTAGCATGCTTTAATCGTACAGTCATCTAATATTTGGAATTTATATTATATTCAGGTAAATTGGTTCCTGTTCTGGAGAGCGCTGTCCAGCATGCAAGCACGTTGACTACATTAGCCATTACATTCGAGAGGATGGATGCCGTTTGCAAACCTCTGGCTGCCTTCACAAGGAAGAATCGTCGATCTAGAGTTCTGATACCTATGATTTGGATGACTGCCATCACATTGGCATCGCCTTTTGCAGGTAGAAATGCCACATGATTTTGTTAATTTACTTATTATAATGTCATTATTCGTTCTCATAATCTAGTGCTTTACAAGGTGTTTATAGCCAAGATCAACACTTAACAAGAAGGACAAGACATGAATCCTATTACGCGATATTACAGTTTTTCCAGAGACAACGCTGTTAACGGCGAGTTACGCATTTTACAGTAGGACGAGAGAATGTGAATAAAGAGCCTACGATCTGAGAGTTTTTGAAAAAATGCGAGTCATTATAGCCGATCGACGAGTCTTCGGGGGACAATTTTAAATACGTGATTGTTCAGAGTACGGCATTTATATCATTTGCTCTCTTAACTCACTCAACCCGAACACAGACTATATCCGTAGTTTACTCACGTTACTTTTACCCCATGCCTATTTATTACATTTTTCTGAGCAAATTATCAAAGTTAATGTGTTTTTGGTTTTATATGTAAATGATAGTTAAATAAAACTATCTAGATATATACATGTTTTTTTTTTCCAATTTTGAAAAGTAGCAAAAGTCTCTAGGATTGAGTGAGTTAATAGATACATTTTTGCGGTCTCATTGTTGGCATTGAAATACAGTAGTATTTCAATGCCAACAATGAGACCGCAAAAATCAACAAAACTGTATTTACATTGTCACAAAGTGCGCACGTAAACCGTATGCTTATGTAGCGCAGTTTGCAACCTTGTTTATGTGTGCTATATTCAAGCTACGACACCGATCAATAACCAAACACAATACGTTGATAAAGGTTTTGAAGCTAAATGAAGATATATTTTATTACAATATAACAAAGATATTATGAGATATGAAGATGAAATGATAGATGTAATAAGTATGAAATCAAATAGATGGATGACAAATTTGATGGAGATGTGTATGATGAATATGATATGAAAGCGATATGAAATATATAATTAAATCAATTAATTATCAATACTTTACCAAACCGCTACCACATCAGACAATCTCACTGATAGGTTGCAACCATCACAGTCATACAGGCAACTAATAATTAACTAGCTAATAACACAATCCAGACGTGTGAAGAAAGCCAAAAGAGTGTTCTTGATATTCAACAAAACTGTAAGGTTGTTCTAATAATGTTAATTTGTCTCTTCTTGAAATTGTTCTGGTTTCACAGTATTCATAAACAGATCAATTGTTTCTCAATGTTCTGATATTAAAATAAGCAAATGGTTCTTCACAGGTAACTTATAAAACAGGCAAATGTTCAGTTTCTATTAGTGTCAAGCTATGAGGTATAGCCTAAGTTGGCTTGTTAAAGCCCAGCCTCCAACGGCTCATTCACTTTAAAGAAAGAAAATGATTTTGTTATACATGATAATCATACGAATATAACTCTATCTATATTCGAACTCATTCAATATGTTTACTTTAAATGAGTAAATATTATTTTACTTTAACAAATCAATTTATTAATGTTGATTAATATTGCTTTACTTTGTAGATATGAAATAATATTGCTTTATAGCAAGAAAAGCTTATTTTCTTTACAACAAGAATATATTATACAATTAATTTAATTATCTGATTAATTAATTGAGAATCAAAATTTAAAGTGATATTATGATATTGATATCAAAACACAATCATAATTGTAATCACAACATATTATTCAAAATCTCACCAGAGCCGAACAGATTATAGAAATCACAAATTAAGTCTACACAAGACTTTAATCAAACTCTACACAAGAGTTATAACACAACTTGATTCAGCTCAAACTTTGAGCACCCCAAAGTCTACACAAGACTTAAATCACACTCTACACAAGAGTTAACACAAAACGTGTTTCAGCTCGAACTTTGAGCACTACAAAGTCTACACAAGACTTTAATCTAACTCTACACAAGAGTTAAACAAATGAGCCTAAAAGACTCCGCTGTGGTTATCGCTTAGAGACTATGAGCCTAAAAGACTCCGCTGAGTGGTCTGAAGAAACTGCTCAAAACTCTGGCATTTATAGGCAAAAATCAAGCAAACGAAGCAAAATTCTACCCACACAACCGGATGTTAGTCATATCCGTAAACATCTGAAATTCCTTAAAACTCCCCCAGATTCCATAATCATGGACAACAACAACCCATCCTGATACCGGACATCCTCATATCAAGGATAAATAAATTCGTCAGCCCCATAGTTACGAGATATCAATCAAGCCATACCATAACAAAGTCACTCCCGTAGAATACAGGGATCCTACTTTGCTTATAAGTTTACGGAGAAAACAAGATTGATGCCTTTCTCACAATAACACCCACACTACGTAGTTTAATTCAAACTTCCGGGCCATAGGTGCATGATATGATACGACCTGTATCAACAAAAGAAGGGTTGTTCCGGAGGGATTACAATAACAATAACAACTAATACTACGACGACGTACATCCTGTCGTAAACTGACGCCTACACGGAAGCATTTCGTTACATATCTCCCCCCTAAGACTAAATTTGGTACAACATTTAGTTAGATCAACGAAATGCCTCAAGATCACATCGATCTCGACAATTATTCGGGCTCATTGTTGTCCCTTCCTTCGACAGACAACATCGGCATCACACATCCACACTTCAACTCCACCTTGCCGTGTGTCATGCATTTCCGTGGTTCATGATCCTTGTTTTCGTCAAAACATGGAAGTCGAGGACTCTTAACAGTGGGAGCATGAGTAAATGATCGAATGTCACTTGTCATACTGTCGTTGTTGGAGGAAGCCTGACACTCCGACTTTAACCTAAGCAGTTCAAGCTCTTTCTCCATCAGAGCTTCTTGTCTTTGAGCTCGTGCTCTGCTTATCTCCTCCTCTTCTTTGGCACGTTCTCTCTCCTTCTCTTTTCTCTCTTCATCTTCTTGTAACTGGGCTGTCACCCAAGCACGGAGATCTTCACCCCTTAACTCCAATTTTTCTCCAAGTTTAATTAATCTTTCCACATCCATCTCTAGGACAATTAATCAAACCAATTCAAATTCAAATAAACAAACTTCAATATGTTTATCAACACTGTTGCCGTAATTGTTACTTTCACGTAGAATAAAGTGGTACTACAAGTAACCTTATAACGATACGCGTCAATATAAATCCCTACACGGAATCAAAACAGGCAACTAATACCGATCCCTACATGGAACCCAACATTGATCTATATAGACTCAGATAATACATAGAATCAAACTACTGATTTATTACAGGTCCTCACACGGAACCAACCAAATCTTCACCCAGATTCAATTACAGAATCAACAAAATATCTTCACCCAGATTCTTACACAGAATCAATACCTTGACTTACTATATGTGCATAGAGAGTCAGAACAAATGATTTAATACAGATCCTCACACGGGACCAACACAATTTCTCCCAGATTCCTACACGGAATCAAATTACCCCAACAACCACCTTCGTTCCTTACAAAAGGGAGAGGGGGGACAATGGAGGCTTTACAGCGCGAGTACCGCTTTCCGCTAAGTCAGTGATCCGTATCACTATGACAGATGACTGACAACGTATAACCGAACAAGTGAAAATTACCAGAATAACTTGCTATTACACCTTGCGTATAATGAGACAGTCTTATAACCATTAAATGGATACCAATTTGCTTTAAGCTCAAAGATAGTATCTATCTCAAGTTTGAAACAACTCCCTAACCTGTCTCAACAATTGTTTGGTCGCGATGTCTCTTGAATGCACAACAATAAGAATCCCACTTCTGACACCAAATTATGTCACAAAGTGCGCACGTAAACCGTATGCTTATGTAGCGCAGTTTGCAACCTTGTTTATGTGTGCTATATTCAAGCTACGACACCGATCAATAACCAAACACAATACGTTGATAAAGGTTTTGAAGCTAAATGAAGATATATTTTATTACAATATAACAAAGATATTATGAGATATGAAGATGAAATGATAGATGTAATAAGTATGAAATCAAATAGATGGATGACAATTTGATGGAGATGTGTAATGATGAATATGATATGAAAGCGATATGAAATATATAATTAAATCAATTAATTATCAATACTTTACCAAACCGCGTACCACATCAGACAATCTCACGATAGGTTGCAACCATCACAGTCATACAGGCAACTAATAATTAACTAGCTAATAATCACAATCCAGACGTGTGAAGGAAGCCAAAAGAGTGTTCTTGATATTCAACAAAACTGTAAGGTTGTTCTAATAATGTTAATTTGTCTCTTCTTGAAATTGTTCTGGTTTCACAGTATTCATAAACAGATCAATTGTTTCTCAATGTTCTGATATTAAAATAAGCAAATGGTTCTTCACAGGTAACTTATAAAACAGGCAATGTTCAGTTTCTATTAGTGTCAAGCTATGAGTGTATAGCCTAAGTTGGCTTGTTAAAGCCCAGCCTCCAACGGCTCATTCACTTTAAAGAAAGAAAATGATTTTGTTATAATATGATAATCATACGAATATAACTCTATCTATATTCGAACTCATTCAATATGTTTACTTTAAATGAGTAAATATTATTTTACTTTAACAAATCAATTTATTAATGTTGATTAATATTGCTTTACTTTGTAGATATGAAATAATAATGCTTTATAGCAAGAAAAGCTTATTTTCTTTACAACAAGAATATATTATACAATTAATTTCATTATCTGATTAATTAATTGAGAATCAAAATTTAAAGTGATATTATGATATTGATATCAAAACACAATCATAATTGTAATCACAACATATTATTCAAAATCTCACCAGAGCCGAACAGATTATTGAAATCACAAATTAAGTCTACACAAGACTTTAATCAAACTCTACACAAGAGTTATAACACAACTTGATTCAGCTCAAACTTTGAGCACCGCAAAGTCTACACAAGACTTAAATCACACTCTACACAAGAGTTAACACAAAACGTGTTTCAGCTCGAACTTTGAGCACTACAAAGTCTACACAAGACTTTAATCTAACTCTACACAAGAGTTAAACAAATGAGCCTAAAAGACTCCGCTGTGGTTATCGCTTAGAGACTATGAGCCTAAAAGACTCCGCTGAGTGGTCTGAAGAAACTGCTCAAAACTCTGGCATTTATAGGCAAAAATCAAGCAAACGAAGCAAAATTCTACCCACACAACCGGATGTTAGTCATATCCGTAAACATCTGAAATTCCTTAAAACTCCCCCAGATTCCATAATCATGGACAACAACAACCCATCCTGATACCGGACATCCTCATATCAAGGATAAATAAATTCGTCAGCCCCATAGTTACGAGATATCAATCAAGCCATACCATAACAAAGTCACTCCCGTAGAATACAGGGATCCTACTTTGCTTATAAGTTTACGGAGAAAACAAGATTGATGCCTTTCTCACAATAACACCCACACTACGTAGTTTAATTGAAACTTCCGGGCCATAGGTGCATGATATGATACGACCTGTATCAACAAAAGAAGGGTTGTTCCGGAGGGATTACAATAACAACAACAACTAATACTACGACGACGTACATCCTGTCGTAAACTGACGCCTACACGGAAGCATTTCGTTACATACATGCATAATTCTAGATTTTTAGGATTAGCATTAAAAGCCTTTAGGGGTGACATGTTTTGGTATTTAAATTCATCATCTTATGTTTTAATATCATGATTAATTATTATTATTTTTGTTGTTATTATTATTATTACTATTATTATTATTATTATTATCATTGTTAATTTCATTATTATTATTATTATTATTATTATTATTATTATTATTATTATTATTATTATTATTATTATTATTACTATTATTATCATTACTATTATTATCATTATTATTATTATTGTTATTGTTATTATTATTATTATTATCATTGTGAATTTCATTATTATTATTATTATTATTATTATTATTATTATTATTATTATTATTATTATTATTATCATCATCATCAGCATCATCATCATCATCATCAACATCATCATTATTATTATTATTATTATTATTATTATTATTATTATCGAACGATAATAGCGAGTGCCACATCACAAGTCCACATAGTCGAACTATAATAATTTGGACTTGTGATATGGCACTCGCTTTCAGATCCGAAGGTCCTGGTACGAGCAAAGTTGTGTTCTTGGAAAGGGCTCTTCACTCACATTCTCTCACCGTACTCAGGTGTAATATGAGTACCTGGCCGTTAACCTGGCCGTCTCTGTTGGAACAAATCTGTAATATCACCTAACAGGCGTCATTTATCGTTCTATATGTTAAGTGTTGTAAAGCCCTTTGAATCACGTTTAGTGGATTATGCTGTGTATATAACAAAAAACAAGCTCACTAATAATAATAATAATAATAATAATAATAATAAATATATAATAATATATAGTAATAATAATAAGATAATATAATAATGATAATAATATATAATAAAATAATAATAAATAATAATAATAATAATGATAATAATAATAATAATAATATAATATAATAATAATAATATATAATAATAATATAATTATGATAATAATAATAATAATGTAATAATAATAATATATAATAATAATAATAATAATAATAATAATAATAATAATAATAATAATAATAATAATAATAATAATAATAATAATAATAATGATAATAATAATAATAATAATAATGATAATAATAATATAATAATAATAATAATAATAATAATAATAATAATAATAATAATATAATAATAATAATATAATAATAATAATAATATAATAATAATAATAATAATAATAATAATAATAATAATAATAATAATAATAATAATAATAATAATAATAATGATAATAATAATAATAATTATAATAATAATAATAATTATAATAATAATAATAATAATAATAATAATAATAATAATAATAATAATAATAATAATAATAATAATGATAATAATAATAATAATAATAATAATAATATAATAATAATAATATTAATAATAATAATAATAATAATAATAATAATAATAATAATATTAATAATAATAATAATAATAATAATAATAATAACAATAATAATAATAATAATAATAATAATAATAATAAATAATAATAATAATAATAAATAATAATAATAATAATAATAATCATCATCATCATCACCATCATTATCATCATCATCATCATCTTCATCATCATCAACATCATCATCATCAACATCATCATCATCATCATCATTATTTTTTATAACTTTATTCATCATGATTATTTTCTAAATTCATTATAATTTTGGCTAGTCATATCATAACAATTAATCATGAACATAAATTATTCTATCATCTCCAGCAATAGCCAATACAAACGAAGTACAATTTATGGATGGTGCATACGGCACCGTTTGTCATGCTCCTATCGATAGCGTATGGAAAAAGTACTTAGTTACAGGGGAATCGTCCTCTTCTTTGCCCTTATCATCTGGATGGCAATGATGCATATCCAGATTATTCGTAAATTGATAAACAGTGCCTGGCTCCGTCGAAGCTCTCTGGGTGGAAGCTTACAAAATTCCAACCCTTGGGTCAATCCTGACCTCACCAAGTCGGTGACTATGTACAGTTTTATCAGCACATCGCACAGAAGAAATAGGTAGGTTGAAATGAATTTGTCGCAAACACTGAATACAACATTACAACAGTAGTAAAGGTGATGATGATGATGATAGTAATAATAATAATATTAATGATGATAGTAATAATAAAAGTAATAATACTAATACTACTGATAATGATAATAATAATAACAATAATAAAATTATTATCATTAATAATAATAATAATAATAATAATAATAATAATAATAATAATAATAATAATAATAATAATGATAATGATAATAATAATACTAATAATAATACTACCAATAATAATAATAATAATAATAATAATAATAATAATAATAATAATAATAATAATAATAATAATAATGATAATAATACTAATGATAATAATGATAATAATATCAATAATAATTATAACAATAGTAATAATAATAATAATAATAATAATAATAATAATAATAATAATAATAATAATAACAATAAAAACATCATAATTAATAATATTATTATTATTATCATTATAATGATAATAATAATAATAATAATAATAATAATAATAATAATAATAATAATAATATAATAATAATAATAATAATAATAATAATAACAATAATAATAATAATAATATAATAATAATAATAATAATAATAATAATAATAATGATGATGATGATGATGATAAATAATAATAATAATAATAATAATAATAATAATAATAATGATAATAATAATAATAATAATCATAATAATAATAATAATAATAATAATAATAATAATAATAATAATAATAATAATAATAATAATATAATAATAAAAAATAATTATAATATTAATGATAATATAATAATAATAATAATAATAATAATAATAATAATAATAATAATAATAATAATAATAATAATAATAATAATTATAATAATAATAATAATAATAGTGATACAATCGAATGAACTCTTCTGTCTATTATTTCTACTTCAACAGCGATACGGTTCCCTTGAAACGCCGATATTCCATAATGAGCAATATCGCCGAGGATGTGATCAACCCACCAAAGCAGAGACGACCTTTAGGCAGACTACCTTCTTTCACTCGTAAACTTTCATTTATTTTTACAAGTCGTTCCTCATTCACTAGCCCTGATGTCCATGGGTCAAAGATCAAAGTGCTTATCTTCATTGTCATCTACCTGTTCATGTCATACATGCCAATGCGAGTTTTCATTCTCTGGCAGGTATGATTTATCATCATCATCATCATTATCATCATCATCATCATCATCATCATCATCATCATCATCATCATCATCATCATCATCATCATCACCACCATCCCCATCATCATCATCATCATCATCATCATCATCATCATCATCATCATGATCATCATCATCATCATCATCATCATCATGATCATCATGATCATCATCATCATCATCATCATCATCATCATCATCATCATCATCATCATCATCATCATCATCATCGTCATCATCATCATCATCATTATCATCATCGTCATCATCATCATCATCATCATTAACAACAATATCACCCTCAATTGTTATAATGATAAAATGCTAGAATACGTTCATTTGAAATACTGTCTCGAATTTCCTATCAATTTCACAAACAATTGTTAATTGCTCTAATTTAGAACCACCTAGATCTACTTATTATTGGCTCCATAATAAACTACCAACATATTGTGTTTCCGCTTGTTCTCATGTAAATCCGTTTGGTTGCTGAATCCAATGGCAATTGATATAAAACTTCACTTGTTCCTGTCTAAACGAGCTTATAATATAATTATAAAAAGGCGTGTCTACAATGACATGGAAATGTAATGAAACCTAATAATTACTTGTACAGAGCACAGAATCCACAAAGTGCTCTAAAACGCTACATAGATACAAAAACAATGGGTAGCACAAGACGTAAATATTACTATCACTCCCTCAAAAGCCTGTCTGAATAGGAATGTTTTCAAAACTTTTCTAAAATTATTTAGCTCGGGGGCGTCTTTCATTTCTTTATCTAATTTGTTCCATCCTTCTGTGGCCCAACAGAGAAACATTTTCAGCAAAACAACTTTATTTTGGTCAAGATACCCATTTCAAAAGATGTAATATCTAATTTCTTTTCCAAATTTTTATGAATCCCGATAAAAGTTCAGACGAGCTGAAACTATTAGGGTCAAAATGCGCGAAAATTTAGACGTCTAGAAATACAAGACTCAATCAACTCATTTATAGATAGTATGCGCTTGGCTAAGAAGCTCATAACAGTGCCATCCGGAAGTATAACGGAACAACATACAAAACTGTGTGTATCCATGAACATTTATAGTCGGGTTAATACAATTTAGTGAGCATTACTCATAAACGCGGATGGAAAAAAAACAATAACAAAGACCTGAGTGACGTCATCTTCGAACTATCTATAGTGTTTAAAGGACTTGTTAACAGTTATTGTTTATTACAGCTTGACATTGTCCCTGGGGTTTTGTCTCATATGACTTTCGACTTTCATTATGGGTTTATATTACAAAAAGTGAGTGGAGCAGGTACTAATGTTAATATAGATAGTATGCACTTGGCTTAGAAATTCACAACATTGCCCTCCGGAAGTATAACGAACCAGCACACAAAACTATTTGTAACCATGAACTTTTATAGACTGGTTAATACAGTCCTGTGAGAACTACTCATAAACGCAGATGGCAAAAGCAATAACAAAGACTCGATTGACGTCAACTTCATTCTATCTATAGAGATGAAGTGACAAGACAAGTGCCAGAAGACAATAGGTAATAAAAACTTCTGACCATCAGATGGTCTGTGTGTGGACGCAATTCCTGACCCTTTACAATCAAATTTGTTCTTGTCGAACCAGATGCCAATGACTGTCTATAATGTCCCTTGAAGTATCGGGTTCATAAAAAGGCTTTCTTGGCCTCGACCAGACGAGAAGCTGGAAAAGCATAATATTATTAGGTACGGAGTAGTCAATAACTTTTTTTTTTGGAGTGGGTGGATGGTGGGAGTGCATAGATCTTCAGTTGCGCAGCAGACCGTAAAGGGCCGAACTCAAAAAGTCCTGGCTTCAATTGGATTCACTAGTCTGATGTCACGTCGCCCAGCAACGGCGGCCATCGTGGCTCTAAACAAATAAAATTGGTACTTTTTTATTCTTCATGCTGGCTAGAACTTTTCATATGTCTTGTTATCAGAATGTGTAAAAGTCAAAACATGATCAGATTTATAATGTTTTTCTTTCCCTCTGGATAAGCTTTTATGCTCGTCGGAGAAATATTTCATAAGGGCGTCTGCCATTGTTCCGAAAGTTTAGAGCCAGTTACTAAGTTACCATGCGTCAATACGAGGGAAGTAACGTTAGGACTGTTGAAGCCTATTCTCGCTCAATGCGAACTGTTTTATTCTGTATCGTCTTATGACACTTCATTACTACTCTTCATCCTCGTAATTCTATTTGCTTTTTTATGATTCATAAACAGATGTACACCCAAAGACAACCAGTGGACATCGGTGTTGAGCGCTACCTCAATCTGATCTGGGCATTTCGACTCCTTATATACATGCATTCAGCTTCAAACCCTTTCATTTACTCTTTCATGTCAACGAAATTCATGAAATCACTTCAACGCCTGGTCAAGTGGGACAAAGGACGAGAGGTACTTACATTAACAGGTCAGTAGTCTTTTCTATTTGTAGTTTTAGTTGTCTTGGTTATCTTATAGAGAAACAGGTGAAGAATACGTCTGAGGTATCATTGAAATATGTAAACGGCTTTTACAAATTTGACAACCGCACACAAATTGTCGTGAATCCAAATGTTTATTTTGGAGTGAATTTTGCTATGCACAGGGAAATCTTATATTAGCTTATCAGACTTGAGATGTTGAGCTTTTTTATATTGCACAATATCCACTAAACGTGCTCAAAGCGCTTTACAAGGGTCCCCGACCAACAGCAACACTCAACATAGAGGACGAGAAATGACCCATGTTACAATCTGTCTCGGACAGAGACAACGCTGAATACGTAGAGAGAATGTGAGTAAAGAGTCTTTTACAAGGACAGCAATACGCCGCTCGGGCTCGAACCCAAATCCTGCCGATCCGAAGGCAAGCGTCATACCACAAGACCACATAGCCGCACTCGTAAGTAGGTGCAATTAATGATATAATAGGAAAGGAAAAGTCATTTATCTCCGGGAGAGGGAGCATGAGCTTAAGTTGACCACTTATCTATTACTTATCTTTCTTTATTTTAACCCCTCCAGCTTGGCATTGAGTCAGATAAACATGACATGGTGTAATCCTGGTCATTCGGACATTGCAATGTATACGAATGCAAAACATCAGCCCTCTACAAGAAAAAAACCTCAGTTGTTTGATGACAGTTCCAAATCCAAGACTGCAAACCCACATTGCGAATATCTAGTGTTGGTAAAAGAAGAAATTATATTAATAATTGTACGACGACATTGTATCATTGTTTTCATCAGAATCATCAAAGTCAAAACTTCTCTTTATGTTTTGACTACTGTTTTTGAGATGAGATGTCTTTATATATATATATAAAATGTAAATTTTCACTCACATTTTTTGCCGAGACGACTCGTTTCTGTGTTTTTCACACTTCTTCAGTCGGCATAATCCATTTTGTCATCTTGACTGAAGAAGTGTGAAAAACACAAAAACGAGTCGTCTCGGCAAAAAATGTGAGTGAAAATTTACATTATATATTAGCTCTAATCACCATTATCGAGCACTTTCGTACCTACAAGTACCCACCAACACTCATATATATATATATATATATATATATATATATATATATATATATATATATTGTAGCTGTGTTTGTGTATGTGTTTATCTTTGTGCCCGTAAGGAGAAGAAAGAGAGACCATCCAGTCGCGTAATGCATTTGTAAATATATTGTATATTTGTATATTTGTATCAAAACGTGGATATTATTTTTATGCGATGAAAATGAACAATTTTAAGTACATGCAAATGATGGTAATAAAGATTTTGCTTTGTGAATTGAATAATGTATAGCTTGAGGATTTATTATTTTATAAGAGACAATTATATTTGCATCTATGTTTTATTTCAGGAATAGCCCCTTCACATTGTGCGGCTATGTGGTCTTACGTATGACACTCGCTTTCGGATCGGAAGGT
>NW_027622344.1:0-13169 GCF_034508935.2 Berghia stephanieae
TACATAGATATTTAGTGAATATATATGTGGTTTTATTATAAAAAAAAATTTTGGGTAATTGTCTTTCTTTTCTCTTTTCGTTTTTTTCTTTTGGTTGCTTAGATGGAAAAACATCGATGTATTTTTTGCAGGTCGTAACTCAATTCTTTTTGGGGTCTTGATGTGTAAGGGAAATCCCCAAAAAATGTGCAAAATTTCCCATTACAACAATTTAAACTAGGCCCATAAGCGGTTGAATTCGACAATATATAATTAACATTTTTAAATTATATATATTATATATATATTATATATATAAAATATTAATATATATAAAAATTTTAAAAAATTTTTTCCACATTGAACTAGCTAGTTTTTTTTCCCTTCTTACTTCGCCAAAATGATTTATAAAAAAGTCAAACCCGATTTATTGATGCAAGAAACAAGGAAGTTTTTTAATCCGATGTATTGTTTGAACTGTAATAGGGTTGTCATTATTGTAAAAGAAATGGGAAATGGGGGTCTTTCCGTTCAAGGGCAATATCGAGGGGCCTATTTAAAAAAAAAGAGGCGAAACCGGAATGCTTTGTTTCATTTATTATTAACAAGAAATGATGTGTGAAAAGGGGGAGAAGACAATACGAATAAAATTTCGCGGGGGGCGACGGGGGCCGAACCCCGACCTTACTGATATGACAACTCTGTTGCCCGGGAGACGTGACTCTAAAATATACTGCCACCAGCCCAAAAAAAAAAAAAAAAAAGTGGTTTCAATCACCATGTCATCTTGAGTGTTTCCCCACTCTTTGAGGTCAGGGGTTTTAAACACCCCAAAAAACGCCGCAAAGTTATTGGCCAAAAATTTAAAGTTAATATCCAATTTCTCAACACAAACATGAACATAAAACTTTTGAGACATGAGCCTTCTTTCAGCTTATCCGCATTTTGCGGGGTGCCGTAATAAAAGCCAATTCCAGCATCTCGTTTCAGAGCACCATTTTCCCCCGGGGCCCAGCTCTTTTATTATCCTTTACCTTATCCCACCATCTAGTCTTTGGGTGTCCTTTTTCCCCTTTTTTCCCGATTTGTGGGTCCAAATTTCCCTTCCCACGTACCCCCTCTCTTCTCTTTGTTTGAACTTGGGGGTAGCTCCTTTTTTGGGGTGTTTAAGCGAGTAGAAATTTATAAATTTCAATAACTTTTGTTTTGGGGCCCAAAAGGTTTCAAGTTACGGAAAGTGGTCGGGGGTATGACACTTTCTTTCGGATCTAAAGGTTTTTTGGTTTGCCTCGCTCAGCGCAAGTTGATCCTTAAAAAAGGCTCTTTACTCACTTAGTCACCAACTCAGGTAAAATGAGTCCGGCCGTTAACAGGTTGTATTGCCCCAAAAATTAAAATATACGATAACAATAGGGCGGCCCTAACAACAAAATAAAATAATAAACCTGGGTTTTTTTAAAACAACCAAAAAACATGAAAAAGGGGCTACTAGGGTCATAATCTATTGCCATTTCCAATGAAAAAAAACTCTTTTTTTTAATTGCTTTGTTTTAAACCCAGGAAGAAAAGTCAATAAGGGAACGTTTTTTAATCGCACCAAAAAGAAAATTCGGCAAAAACAAATTTCCCTTTTTGTGTACCCGAAAGGACCACGGGGGCTGGGAAGGAAAAAGTAGGATAGACAATATAAAAATTTGAACAGAAAGGAGAGAGAGGAGAGAGGAAAGGGAGGGGGGAGAGAGAAAAAGGGGGAAAAGAAAAAAATATTGAGACGGGGGGAAACACACTATACACACACACATAAAAAAAAACACACCACAAATTTTGGATGGGCAAATATATTTTTTTTAAAATTGGTTTTAAAGCCAATTTCACAAAACGTACTCAAAGCGCTTTACGGGGGGCCCCGGGCCCCAACACAACACCCATTTAACATGTGGACGAAACAGACGACTTTTTAGGTGATACTCAAAATTTTTTTTTAGACAGAAAAAAAACCTTTTTAAGGGCCGGGTTCTCATTTTACATCTGATGAAGAATGTAGTTAAGACCCTTTTTCCCCAAAACAACTATACCGGGACCTTCCGATCTAAAAGCGATGCATACCACTAACGAAATAGACGCAAAAATTTGAGAGAGAAGAAAGAGATGGAAGTTAGAGAGATGGGGGGTGGTGGTTAAGACAATATATAAAATTTTGGACAGAGGAAAGAGAGAGGGGAGAGAAGGAAAAGGGAGAGAAGAGAGAGAGAGAAAGAAGAGAAAGAGAGGAAAAGAGAAGAAGAAGAGAGAAGAGGAGAAGGGGGGAAAGAAAAAGGGAAAAAGTGGAATCTGGGGAATACCTGGGGTTAAAGCGTTGTCTTGTCCGAAAAAAAAATTGTAATACCCCTAACGGGGAGCGCCGTTCAATTTTAAGTGTTGCTGTTGGCTTTGGCCTTTAGTGGATTTTGCTTATAAAAAGCCACCTTTTTCTTTTTTTCTTCTTCTTCTTTTTTTCCTTCCCTTTTTCCCTTTTTTCTTCTTCTTCTTTTCTTCTTCTTTTCTTCTTTTCTACTTTTTATTATTATTTTTATTATTATTGTTATTATTATTATTTTTATTATTATTATTTTTTTTATTATTTTATTATTTTATTATTATTTTATTATTTTTTTTTTATTATTTTTATTTATTATCTTTTTTATCATCATACATCCTCATCACATTATCTTCTTTATTTTTATTATTATTTTTTTTATTATTTTATTTTATTTTTATTTTTATTATTATTATTTTTTTTAAAATTTAGGTGTCTGGAAAACGGGGACATGGGCCTCCTTTTTTTAATCAATTAAAAAGTTTAGCAATGTGTTGTAAAGCCGAATACTCAAATACAAGCAAAAAACAACGAGGAAGATAAATTCAATTCCATACAGTTTTTAATCAAAGTTCATTTCATGTTAGAACCAGAATGAAATTTGACCCACTGGATATCTAAAACAAAACGAAGACGAATTGTTTATCAAATTTCTTAAACGTTAAAAATTTTTAAACCCTCATGAAAAATAATCTTGCATTCAGGTTGTTTCGAAACTTTTAAATTATAGACTTCAATTTACGGGTTTAAACCCCCCCTCGTAATGACGCATAGTAAATTAAGGCTCTAAACTATCGAAAAAAGGGGGGACGCCCCTTTTAAATACTTCTCCGACGAGCATAAAGTGTATCCAAAAGAAAAAACATAAACTGATCATGTTTTTACTTTTTTACATACATTTGAAAAACTTCGAGCCGGATGAAGTATAAAAAGTACATATTTTCTTTGTTTAGAACCAAGCTGCCGTTTGGTGGGGAGATGTACTTTGGAAAATTTTTTAAAACCCAAATTTCAGAACAAAATTTGGCTACCCATCTTTTTCTTTTTTGTGTTTCTTCCATGTTTTGGTTTAATCAAAAACCTTTCGAGATTTTTGTTATTTTCCCATGCCAACCTCAAGGGAAGGGGAATTTTAATCCAAAGAAACTTGAGATAATCAACAAATTAACCTATTTTATGTCGTTGATTAAAGGCATTTAACCATAATAAAAAAATTTAATAAATTTTAGCTCTTGTAGCTCCCACCATGGTACGAAAAAGGGTTCATGAAATTTATTTCCATTTCCTTTTTTGAGATCAATTAATTTTCGTTTACTTTCCATTCGTAACTTTATAAAAGGCCATGCCGCTAATGTCCTTGACATACCCAAAATAATATTTTTGACCCCTAAAGGGGAACAATTGTTAGGGTTTCAATTAATTAAATGATCTTGAGGAACTGACACAGATTTTTTTTCCCCCTTCAAAAAAGAATGAAAAATTTCAATAAGGGCTAGCAGTGTTATATAATCAATTTAAAAATTTTTTTAATTAAAAAAAAAAAAAAAAAAACGCCCTTCCGCCACGTCACCCAAAAATACCTGGCACTCCCTTTAAGGAATATAAGTAATCCATAAAAACCCAGTCTGGGCCCTTTTCCGAACGTGGACTAGATTTATATTTTTAAATTTGTAAATTCTATTATTTAATCTAAACGAAAGCAAGTGAATAAAAAATCTGGGTATCATGAAAGCTTTCTTGTTCCCGACAAGTGGGCCCTTTTTTAAGGGGCGTTTTAAGGCGGTTATAATTCGGGTTTTTTTGCTGGAAACTCACGTCTCTAGTACATATGGGATTAAGAAACCTCCCCCATATGTCAACGCAAATTATATCCAAAGAGGAATTACAACAACCAAAAAAATAGCGTTCCGCTTTATATTTGAAACAATTTTGCACGAGAATCAAATCAAAAGTGATACTGACTGCGACTGTAGACTAAATGGGTCCCTGGGCGATTGTCAATTCTTTTCGGGTCATGAACGTTCATTGAAACTAAAACAAATTGAAAACAAAAAAAAAAAACCCCAAAAAACAAAAAAAAAAAACAACAACAAAAAACAAAAAGAAAACGAAAAAAAACAAAAACAAAAACAAACACACAAAACAGAAAATGTGTTCTGATGGATCAATTATTCAGTCAGTTACAAGGGGAACAAATAACTTAGCTCCCCTACTTTTTAATCGTTTTTGTTTTTGATGTTGTTTTTGGAAAAATTTCGAGTCTCCCCTTCATTCGCAGTCGCGAGTCGTAAGATTTAGTTTTTTTATAGTTTTTACTCAAAAAAAGTGACTTTCGACGACTGACTTATACAGTTTTTAAAGCCAGTGTCAATAGCAACAAATTGTCATTCGAACCGAGTATTTTCCTTCCGAATCGAAGCTCTCCAAACTAAAAAAAAAGCTCGATCTTATGACGCTTTGACTTCCGAACTGCTCAGACAACTTGAAGTCGGCTATGCAAAAAAAATAAAAATTTCCCAAATTTTCCCCGAAGGTCCCGTATTTTAGTTTGTTTGGGTCAGCTCACATAATCCTTTTTTTTTCAAGTCCTTGATTAAAATCAGAAGGCTAGCCGCGTTCATGAAAAACGGGTCCTGGTAAATTTGGGATCACCCCCATGTTGTCCAAAGTGAGAAAATTTTGGGGTTTTTAAAAACTCCCAGGAAAAAAAAAAAAACAAAGTATCTAAGAAAGGACTTTCCGGGTTCAGTCAATTCTTAAACACTCGGCCACTTTGCCCCCCCCCCCCCCCCCCCCCCCTTTACTAATTGAATTAAACATTTTTTAAATTTGCTTATATTCGTGGATGGACGTTATAGAAAAAAAAAAACAATTGGATTATGAAGAAATTCCATTAATTGTGCTAAAAGCGTTTTTAAAAGGGGGGTCCTGCCAACGCAACATAAATGTAGAACAAAACATGACCCCCTGTTAAGCGATATTACCTTTTTTTTTTCTGACGGACAAAACGTGCATCGGCCGGGGATTTATTTTACACTTCCGCCCCGAAAGCGGTGTCATCCCCCAACCCCACATAGCCGGCTAGAGAAGATGTTCATATTAGCGGGTCGAAACCCGGACCCAATTATGGGCTTGTTTGAGTTGTTGCAGGGACGGGGAAATATTGGGGGGTGGGAAAATCCCACCTGTTTTTTTTAAAGTTAAAAAGCTGTATTCCCGGGTCCGTAATTTCTATTTAAATTAGATAAAATTTTTAAAAATTATACTTAAAAATTGATATTCACTGAAAAAATTGTATTTTTTTTGATAGATTTCGAATCACCATGCACCCCGTAATCTAAACCCCGGATACCTCCGTTTTTTTTATCACCCCCCCCCCCCCCCCCTTTCCCCCAAACCCCTCCATCCGCCCCATGTACTCATCCACTTCGCCCGACGGTGATTTTCGTTGGCCTCTCTATTCTAGGTCGGGCTAATTCAAATGACCCCCTTAAAACCGTGAGCCTAAAAGGATTTTGGAAACAATTTTTTTTAATTTTTTCCTTACTTGTGCGGGACCATTGATGTAATAACATTGGGAAGGTTTCCCGTATGGAATTTTAAAAGTATCAATTTTTAATATTAATCAATTATTTTTAACTTGTGTTTTTTTAATATATTTTTTTACCATTTAAAATTTCTCTTTTTTTCTCGTTTTCTTTAGTGCCTCAAATTCATTTATTTAATTGTTGTCTTATTTGTTTGTTTTTTTTTTTTTTTGTTTTTTTTTTTTTGTTTTTTTTTAAAAAAAAAATTTAAATTTGTTTTCCCTTTTTAAAAAAAAATTCTTTAAAATAATTACCGCTGTATTTTTTTTTGCCAGACTAAATATTTTTGTCAAAACAATGTTAAATTTTACTATGTGCAATTCCCACTCATAAAACACTTTTATTCAGAAGTCACGACTAAATCAAATATAAAATACAATAACCCCACCATTTGGGTTTACTCAAAAATGGAATAAGTATACGAGAAATACGTCATCTGAGAAAGGTAGAGAGTTGAACTTCTAAGATTATAGAGGAAATAAAGACGTTTAAAGAAGGGTGGGCAGATTTCCGGACTTGCCCGTCCTGAAGCTAATACATACATAATAGTTCGCGATGAAGAATCGTAAGCAAGGGGTTCGTTGGGTAAGGAGTAAAGATAACACGGTCGTTATTGATATAAGCTAACGAATGACATTAGAGAGATTGGTAGCATTATTAAATTTGTCCCTTAATTGTAATGTATTGAATTATTGGAAAGCCTAAGATTAGAAAACCTTTGTTATATTTAGTGTCTTTTATTTGACTAAGAACTGATTACTTGTCATAGCAGACCTGCCTACATTGAAATAGGAAAATAAAAAAACTAGTTATTCAGGGTTTAATAACAAAGGAAGAATATTTTAACTATCCATTAAAAAAATCACCGAATTTTCGCTAATAAGGTATCACATTTATATGTAAAAAACGAGACAACACGGATTGAAACGAAATAATGAAGGAGATGTTGTGTGGTGGTAATAGTGTGATGGTGGTGAGGTAGTAATGATGATGGTAATATTATTATTATTATAATTATTATTATTATAATTTTATTATTATTATTAGTAATATTAATATTAATATTATTATTATAATTATTATTATTATTATTATTTTTATTATATATTAATGATTATTATTAATTATTATTATTATTATTATTATTATTATTATTATTATTAAATTATTATTATTATTATTATTATTATTATTATTATTATTAATGTACAAAATGGTGTATTACGATTGTAGTATTTTGTGGTTATAAATGGTAACAATTTATTGTTTGGTTCCATATTACCATTTTTTTCCACTTTCATGTATGTTTCATCAAAGTGGTATGATATAATGCGAAGCCTAAGAATGAAAAAACTTTGTATTATCGTACGGTAATCATCATTGTCGACGACATCTGTCTTTGCCATCATATTCATCAACATTAACAACAACAAAACAATAACAACAAATACTACAATAGCATGAAAAACAATATCAACAACATCATATAATTTTCGTCATCGTCTCCACAACTATCATTCTAACCAACACACCCACCAAAACCACTACCATAATTACAATCCTCCCTCACCGACCTCCTCTTCCCCTCCTCTCCTTCCCCTCCTCCACCACCACCACCAACGCTACCATTATTCCAACTTCAACCACCACCGGCACAATCATTCTAAAACCACCAAGAGAGCATAAAAATGATGCAATTTGAAGCTCTGAATGAAACTCGAGTCAATCGCGGATGTTGCTTCTTCTATGAAAAATGTTAAAGTTTCCCCAACTACTACTTTCTTGAAAATGTGAACCAGAAATATCAATCTCCCGTGAGGATTATAGCATCTCTTTAATTTTTCGAGTGACGAAATTGGACATTGTATTTGTCATGGTGTTTGTCGCATTTTGTCCGTCGCTTTATTTATTTTTTTATTCTCTTTCGTGAATCCTTTTGATTACGTTTGGAATAATTAAAATCTCCTGGTATTGTCCTATTTCATTGTGAATGTGATTATTTTGTGGTTGAAATATTTTATTTTTTTTAAAGTTGAAATATATAATATAATATATATATATAATATATATATATATAATATATATATATATATATATGTGTAAATATATATATATATATATAAATAAATATATATATATTTATAAATAAGATATATAAATATATATTATTACATATAAAAATATATGACCGAATCATCTTTGCCCCACCACATAAATAGGCTAGACCGCCACTGCGTTGTTTGTAATGGAATTATGTTGCGTTGGTTTTGTGATATTTTTCATTACAACAATGGACAATAGCAAATTAAACGATGCATTACGTTTAGTATAGTCAGTCGGGAAATTAAAAAAAAAAAAGTATTATGCCCTTCCCCCTCCACCGATCACTATCACACTATATCGTCGCCAGGCATTTTATCACGACGGAATATAGATAACTTCATCGAAACAAGATTTTGATATCAACAGAATCACTCATTTTGTCCAAGTTAGCAACATGATTTAATATTTGCCCAAGGAAGAACAAAAGTGCCTGAAGCGGGCTTGAATACCCGTACGCTTCCGGGTCACGGTGCAATGCTTAAACTACTACTTCGGCCACATCGTCCCCTAACGATGTAAACATACCGACAAAACAAGGCACAAAACGATTTTGAATAGCCTTGAACGTGTTATTTATAGTCTGATTAACAAACCATTTAAAAATTATAACAACTCAAACAACTGGCTTGGCAGAAATAACAAAGAGCTGAGTAACGTCTATTTCGTTTCATCTATGGCAAATAAGCAAACTTCCTGCAAATTAAATTCGATTATTTAAAGACAAAACATTTAAGTGACAAATTTTGGAGGAGCACTGGTGTAAGATAAAAATCAAAAGAAGTGTGTGCATGGAACAATTCAGGCAAAGCAAGTAAAAAAAAACACGTGAGCTTCAAATAGTACACTAATCCACTAAACGTGCTTAATGCGCTTTACCAAAGGGTCACCTACCACAGCAACACGTAAACATATAGAACGAGCCGATGACGAGGCCTGTTAGGGCGATAGTACAAAAACCTTTATTCCGACATAAGGCAACGCTGTTAACGCCAGGCACTTACCCATTTTACACCTGATTACGGTAAATGAATGTTAGTAAAGATCCTTTAACAAGCCTCACTATGGCGCCGAATGAGGCTGAACTCAGGACCATTCCGATCCGAATGCGAGTGTCATACCACTAGACCACATAAGCCACACAATCAACGAAAAACAAATATCTATGTTATATTTATGACTGTTTTGGTGTGTACAGAGGAGATCCAATATATGATGTATAAATATGTATATATATATATATATCTACAATATGTATAATATAAATAATATAAATAGAAATATATATATATATAATATATACATGTGTGTGTGTGTATAAATATAATATATATATAAAAATCATAATACACACACACACATGTATATATAAATAATAGTAAATATATATAATAAATAAATATATATATATCTATATATGATAAAATATATATACATATATAGTAACATATATATTGTAACCTACAAGTACACCCAACATACTCAATAAATATACACATAGATATTTTTTTTTTATCTGCAATGTGTGGCTATGTGGTCGATGGTAAGACACTCGGCATTCGCTCGGATGTTCCTGAGTTTCAAGCCTCATTCGGCGCATAGTTGAGTCCTTGTAAAAGACTCTTTACTCAAATCGATTTACCGACTCAGTGTAAAATTGTAGTAAGTACCTGGCCGTACAGCGTTGAGCCTATGTCGGAAAAAAGGTGTAACTAACTCCCTAACAGCCTCGTCATGACTCGTTCTATATGTTACTTGTTGCTTGTGGCTAGGGACCCTTGCAAAGCGCATTAAGCACGTTTAGTGGATATTGTAGGCTATATAAAGCTCACGTGTTTTTTTTACTTGCTTTGCCTGCCATTGTTCCATGCACACTTTTAGTTTTTATGGTTTTTATTTTTTTTATTTATTCTCAATCCTTTAGAATTATATCTTACACCCAGTGAGCCTCCTCCCCAATTTGGACACTTAAATGTATTGTCTTTAAAGTAATCGAATTAATATTTGCAGAAGTTTGCTTATTTAGCCCATAGAATAAAACGAATAGAAGTTACTCAGCTCTATGTTATTCATCCAGCCATTTGTATGAGTAGTTCTCATTAAATTGGTGGTTAATCAGCAATACATACACGTTTCAAGCTACACATCGTTTTGTGCCTTGTTTTGTCGGTAAGTTTACAAATCCTTAGGGGACGATGTGCCGAGTAGTTAGGCATTGCACGTGACCCGAAGGTCCTGTATTCAAGCCCGCTTCAGGCACTTTTGTTCTTCCTTGGCAAAATTATTAACCTCCAATGTTGCTAACTTGTACAACATGAGTGATTCCTTTGATATCAAGACATCCATGTTTATGATGAGTATCTATATTCCGTCGTGAAAAGCCTAGCACGATTAATCATGTGATGTCCGAGGTGGTAGGGCATACTTTTTTTTATTTCCGACTGACTCATAATAAACTAATGCATCGATTAAATTGCTATTGTCCTCATTGTTGTAATGAAAAATACTCACAAACCACGCAACATAATTCACATCAATACAACAACGCAGTGGCGTTCTAGCCTATTTAAGTGGTGGGCAAAGATGTAATTCGGTCCATATATAATTATATATATATATATATATATATATATATATAAAGATATATATATATATATAAATATATTATATATATTATATACACATAAAAATATATAATATATATATATAGTATATATTATATAAATATCTAATTATATATTATCAACTTTAACAAAAATAAAATAAATCAACCACAAATAATCACATCACAATGAATGGACAATACCAGTAATTTTACTTATTCCAAACTTAAACAAAAAGGAATCACTGAAAGAGAATACAACAAAAAAAAAAGCGACGAGACAAAATTCGACAACACCTTGACAATACGAAGTCCATTTCGTTCACTTCGAAAAATTCAGTAGATGCTTTAATCCCTCAACGGCGAGATTGAAATTTCTTTTACATTTTCAGAAAGTACGAGTAGTAACTTTAACATTTTTCATTCGAGAAGCAACAACCGCGATATGACTCGAGTTTCATTCAGAGCACCAAATTGCACATTTTTACTGCTCTCTTGGTGGATAGAATGATTGTGCCGGTGGTGGTAGCAGTTGGAATAATGGTAGCGATGGTGGTGGTGGTGGAGGAGGAGGAGGAGGAGGAAGAGGAGACGGTGAGGGAGGATGTAATTATGGTTAGTGGTTTTGGTGGTGCTGTTGGTTAGAATGATAGTTGTGGAGACGATGACGAAAATTATATGATGATGTTGATTATTGTTTTTATTGCTATTGTAGTATTTGTTGTTAATGTTGTTGTTGTTGTTAATGATGATGATAATGATGGCAACGACGATGTCGTCGACAATGATGATTACCGTACGATAATACAAAGTTTATTCAATCTTAGGCTTTCGCAATTAAATCATACACTTTGATGACAACATACATGAAAGTGGGGAAAAAAAAAAAAAAAAAAGGGTAAATTTGGGAACCAAAAAAATAAAAATTTTTACCCTTTAAAAACCACAAAAAAAATTTCAAAAATCGTAATTCCCCCAATTTCGTACAATTAATAATAATAATAATAATAATAATAATTTAAAATTTAAAATAATTTAATTTAAAATTAAAAATAATAATTTAAAAATAATTTAAAAATAATAAAATAATTTAATAAAAAAAATAATTTAAAAATAATAATAATAATAATAAAAATAATAATAATTTAATAATAATAAAAAAATAAAAAATAATAAATTAAAATAAAAAAATTTATTACCATCATTTATTACTTTCCCCCACCATTTACTATTTTCCACCCAAACCCCCATCACCCATCCCTTATTACGTTTCCAAACCGTTTTTCCCCCGGTTTTTTAAAAAAAAATTTAAAACCCTTTTAAAAACGAAAAATTCCGGTGATTTTTTTAAAGGGGGGTAAATTAAAATATCTTTCCATTTTATTTTAAACCCTTTGGGAAAACTACCCATTTTTATTTTTTTCCTATTTCAAGTAAAGGGAGGGTCTGCTATTTAACAATTTTTTCAGTTCCCTAGTCAAAAAAAAACAAATTAAAAAACAAAGTTTACTTAATCTTAGGCCCTTTTGCCCAATAATTCCTTTCAAAAACAATTAAGCAAAATTTTAAATTTAAAGCTACCAATCTCTCCCCCATGCCATTTCCGTTTAAAACTATAACAATAAAGACCGTGTTATTTTACTTTTTCCTTTACCCAACCCCCCCCCCTAGCTTCCCCTTTCTCATCCGCCCAACTTTTTTTATGTATGTATTAGCTTCAGGACGGGCAAGTCCCGGGAAACTGCCCCCCCCCCTTCCCTTTTTTTGTCTTTAATTTTCCCCTTTTAACTTAAATTTAACCTTTTCCTTTCTAAAAAAGAGTATTTCTCGTATACTAATTCAATTTTTGAGAAAAACCAAAAAAAATTGGGTGGGGGGTTGTTTTTTTTATATATTTAAATTTTGTCGTGAACCCCCTTTTGAAATTAAAAAATTTTTTTATTTGGGGAATTTCAATAGAAAAAAAACATTGTTTTGCAAAAATATTTAGGTTTTTGGCAATAAAAATACAGCGGTAATTACTTTAAGAAAATTTTTTTTTAAAAAAAAGGGAAAAAATTAAATTTGTTTTTAAAAAAAAAAAAAAAAAAAAAAACAAAAAAAAAAAAAAAACAAACAAAAAAAAATTTTAAAAAAAAATGAATTTTGGGAGAAAAAACCCCCCTTTAAAAAAGGAAAAAAGAGGGAAAAAAAAAAAAAAAAAAAAAAAAAAAAAAAGATAAATTTTAAAAAGGAAAAAAAACAAATTTTTATTAAAAAAAACACCCAAGGGTTTAAAACTAACCCTTTATATTAATATTAGTTTAAATTGATAAAATTTAAAAATTTAATACTGGGAACCCCTTCCAATGTTTTTTTACAAACAATGGGTACCCGCCCCAAAAAAATTTAAAGGGAATAAATAAAAAAAAAAAATTCGTTTTTGCCAAAATCTCTATTTAAATGCTCACCCGGTTTATAAGGTGGGTCATTTGAATTAGCCCCCCCACCTAGAACTAAAAAGAGGGCCCAAAACAGCAAAATTTACCGTCCCGGGGGCGTGACG
>NW_027622345.1:0-13163 GCF_034508935.2 Berghia stephanieae
ACTTTACAACGGCATTTGTTATTTTTGACACGCGCTTTAACACTTTTTACTTAATATCGAACTTTGGATTCAGTCACATAAAAATGTGTCATATCCATTAATCAAACCATAAATGAGGTTTCTTCTATAATACATCAAAATGTTAGCATGCTTGACGGCACTAATCCTTTTACAACACGCGTTTTCACTTTCACCACTTCAGCCACGATAACATCAAATTTAAGATTTAGCCACACATAACCTTGTGATAATATCAAATTAAACAAACCATGAAATGTGGTTCAAAAATTGAACTTTTTCTCTGATCCAATATAATTAAAAATTGTGAGGGTTTTGAGTGGCAGGTCACCAGATGGTATTGAATAAAATTGGATTATTTTAAAACAAAAACAATACAAAATACAGTACCACAAGTATTTGTGGTGTTAATATTAGTAACCTAGTCCCTTGCTCCCTAAGGAGTCCAAGGGTGGCCACCCACTTTCCCACTCTCTAGCAGAGCGTCCGTCGCTGCTTTATCTACTGTGCATGTGGTCTTTCCCTAGGCAGCATTGGTTAGTGAGGTTATACTATGAATATGAGATAAGTTACATTGTAGTTTGTGTTTGTTTTGAAAGAATAGAAGGCGCTTGAAACACATCTAGGTCATATCAGCGCCAGTCAAAAGAGAAAGTAAGACAAAGTGGAATTATTTCAAATACATTCAATATCAATGTACTTAGTTTGAGATCACCTAAATGATCCCCACTCATAATACACTCAAATGTTTACAAATCATATGTGTAAAACAAAATTTATACAACGCATAACAGAGAGATGATTTACAAGTAAAATATATCATCCCATCTCATGAATTTTAAATTGGGGAAGGGGGCAGATTGTATTGTTGCAAGTTATAGTTTGTACTATGTTATGACTGCCACATGATCTTTTAGCTGAATCAGGGTATGAATTTCCTAGTCTAATCAAACTATAGATATAATGTCAAATATGTTTTAAATCTTTACTTTCGTAATTATAGACAATATGTCTCAATCTACTCATTTTACTTTGAGCATCTTAAGTGGATATTGCGTTATATAAATGCTGTAGTCTATTAATTCTTACTAAATACTTTATCAGAAATAGAACTTTTGTCGGAAAATCTAAGGATGATTTTGTACAGCTTCTATAAACGGTAATAGAAATGCAAAACAAAACCCCTATGAAATCCTATGAAATTGTATACCCTGATAAATAATTTTTTCAATTATTTCTATTTCTAAAACCCAGGCCATCATATCTTAATTAGTATTAGTATCATTCAATTTGGAACAGTAGTTGATAGGAAAGAACGGGATTTGATAGGAATCAATACATATATAATATTATAATTGACGCAAATATCATTATATGATACAAAATGAGATTAATGGATGAAAAAATAATAATGGTGAACCTTTTCCTCAAAACAGCTTTAGGGTTGATTTGGCTGGTATGGAGAAGAGCGAATGGAAGAAGAAAAAGTTTTTGTTTTCTTGAAAATGACAAAACCATTTTATTATAAGCATAAGTGTTCATTACTTTACAACGGCATTTGTTATTTTTGACACGCGCTTTAACACTTTTTACTTAATATCGAACTTTGGATTCAGTCACATAAAAATGTGTCATATCCATTAATCAAACCATAAATGAAGTTTCTTCTATAATACATCAAAATGTTAGCATGCTTGACGGCACTAATCCTTTTACAACACGCGTTTTCACTTTCACCACTTCAGCCACGATAACATCAAATTTAAGATTTAGCCACACATAACCTTGTGATAATATCAAATTAAACAAACCATGAAATGTGGTTCAAAAATTGAACTTTTTCTCTGATCCGAATATAATTAAAAATTGTGAGGGTTTTGAGTGGCAGGTCACCAGATGGTATTGAATAAAATTGGATTATTTTAAAACAAAAACAATACAAAATACAGTACCACAAGTATTTGTGGTGTTAATATTAGTAACCTAGTCCCTTGCTCCCTAAGGAGTCCAAGGGTGGCCACCCACTTTCCCACTCTCTAGCAGAGCGTCCGTCGCTGCTTTATCTACTGTGCATGTGGTCTTTCCCTAGGCAGCATTGGTTAGTGAGGTTATACTATGAATATGAGATAAGTTACATTGTAGTTTGTGTTTGTTTTGAAAGAATAGAAGGCGCTTGAAACACATCTAGGTCATATCAGCGCCAGTCAAAAGAGAAAGTAAGACAAAGTGGAATTATTTCAAATACATTCAATATCAATGTACTTAGTTTGAGATCACCTAAATGATCCCCACTCATAATACACTCAAATGTTTACAAATCATATGTGTAAAACAAAATTTATACAACGCATAACAGAGAGATGATTTACAAGTAAAATATATCATCCCATCTCATGAATTTTTAAATTGGGGAAGGGGGCAGATTGTATTGTTGCAAGTTATAGTTTGTACTATGTTATGACTGCCACATGATCTTTTAGCTGAATCAGGGTATGAATTTCCTAGTCTAATCAAACTATAGATATAATGTCAAATATGTTTTAAATCTTTACTTTCGTAATTATAGACAATATGTCTCAATCTACTCATTTTACTTTGAGCATCTTAAGTGGATATTGCGTTATATAAATGCTGTAGTCTATTAATTCTTACTAAATACTTTATCAGAAATAGAACTTTTGTCGGAAAATCTAAGGATGATTTTGTACAGCTTCTATAAACGGTAATAGAAATGCAAAACAAAACCCCTATGAAATCCTATGAAATTGTATACCCTGATAAATAATTTTTTCAATTATTTCTATTTCTAAAACCCAGGCCATCATATCTTAATTAGTATTAGTATCATTCAATTTGGAACAGAAGTTGATAGGAAAGAATGGGATTTGATAGGAATCAATACATATATAATATTATAATTGACGCAATTATCATTATATGATACAAAATGAGATTAATGGATGAAAAAAAAAAAATGGTGAACCTTTTCCTCAAAACAGCTTTTGGGTTGATTTGGCTGGTATGGAGAAGAGCGAATGGAAGAAGAAAAAGTTTTTGTTTTCTTGAAAATGACAAAACCATTTTATCATAAGCATAAGTGTTCATTACTTTACAACGGCATTTGTTTTTTTTGACACGCGCTTTCACACTTTTTACTTAATATCGAACTTTGGATTCAGTCACATCAAAATGTGTCATATCCATTAATCAAACCATAAATGGGGTTTCTTCTATAATACATCAAAATGTTAGCATGCTTGACGGCACTTATCATTTTACAACACGCGTTTTCACTTTCACCACTTCAGCCACGATAACATCAAATTTAAGATTTAGCCACACATAACCTTGTGATAATATCAAATTAAACAAACCATGAAAAGTGGTTCAAAAATTGAACTTTTTCTCTGATCCGATATAATTAAAAATTGTGAGGGTTTTGAGTGGCAGGTCACCAGATGGTATTGAATAAAATTGGATTATTTTAAAACAAAAACAATACAAAATACAGTACCACAAGTATTTGTGGTGTTAATATTAGTAACCTAGTCCCTTGCTCCCTAAGGAGTCCAAGGGTGGCCACCCACTTTCCCACTCTCTAGCAGAGCGTCCGTCGCTGCTTTATCTACTGTGCATGTGGTCTTTCCCTAGGCAGCATTGGTTAGTGAGGTTATACTATGAATATGAGTTAAGTTACATTGTAGTTTGTGTTTGTTTTGAAAGAATAGAAGGCGCTTGAAACACATCTAGGTCATATCAGCGCCAGTAAAAAGAGAAAGTAAGACAAAGTGGAATTATTTCAAATACATTCACTATCAATGTACTTAGATTGAGATCGCCTAAATGACCTTATCATAGGTCCCCACTCATAATACACTCAAATGTTTACAAATCATATGTGTAAAACAAAATTTATACAACGCATAACAGAGAGATGATTTACAAGTAAAATATATCATCCCATCTCATGAATTTTTAAATTGGGGGAGGGGGCAGATTGTATTGTTGCAAGTTATAGTTTGTACTATGTTATGACTGCCACATGATCTTTTAGCTGAATCAGGGTATGAATTTCCTAGTCTAATCAAACTATAGATATAATGTCAAATATGTTGTAAATCTTTACTTTCGTAATTATAGACATCATGTCTCAATCTACTCATTTTACTTTGAGCATCTTAAGTGGATATTGCATTATATAAATGCTGTAGTCTATTAATTCTTACTAAATACTTTATCAGAAATAGAACTTTTGTCGGAAAATCTAAGGATGATTTTGTACAGCTTCTATAAACGGTAATAGAAATGCAAAACAAAACCCCTATGAAATCCTATGAAATTGTATACCCTGATAAATAATTTTTTCAATTATTTCTATTTCTAAAACCCAGGCCATCATATCTTAATTAGTATTAGTATCATTCAATTTGGAACAGAAGTTGATAGGAAAGAATGGGATTTGATAGGAATCAATACATATATAATATTATAATTGACGCAATTATCATTATATGATACAAAATGAGATTAATGGATGAAAAAAAAAAATGGTGAACCTTTTCCTCAAAACAGCTTTAGGGTTGATTTGGCTGGTATGGAGAAGAGCGAATGGAAGAAGAAAAAGTTTTTGTTTTCTTGAAAATGACAAAACCATTTTATCATAAGCATAAGTGTTCATTACTTTACAACGGCATTTGTTTTTTTTGACACACGCTTTCACACTTTTTACTTAATATCGAACTTTGGATTCAGTCACATCAAAATGTGTCATATCCATTAATCAAACCATAAATGAGGTTTCTTCTATAATACATCAAAATGTTAGCATGCTTGACGGCACTTATCATTTTACAACACGCGTTTTCACTTTCACCACTTCAGCCACGATAACATCAAATTTAAGATTTAGCCACACATAACCTTGTGATAATATCAAATTAAACAAACCATGAAATGTGGTTCAAAAATTGAACTTTTTCTCTGATCCGATATAATTAAAAATTGTGAGGGTTTTGAGTGGCAGGTCACCAGATGGTATTGAATAAAATTGGATTATTTTAAAACAAAAACAATACAAAAACAGTACCACAAGAAATTTGTGGTGTTAATATTAGTAACCTAGTCCCTTGCTCCCTAAGGAGTCCAAGGGTGGCCACCCACTTTCCCACTCTCTAGCAGAGCGTCCGTCGCTGCTTTATCTACTGTGCATGTGGTCTTTCCCTAGGCAGCATTGGTTAGTGAGGTTATACTATGAATATGAGTTAAGTTACATTGTAGTTTGTGTTTGTTTTGAAAGAATAGAAGGCGCTTGAAACACATCTAGGTCATATCAGCGCCAGTAAAAAGAGAAAGTAAGACAAAGTGGAATTATTTCAAATGCATTCACTATCAATGTACTTAGTTTGAGATCGCCTAAAAGACCTTATCATAGGTCCCCACTCATAATACACTCAAATGTTTACAAATCATATGTGTAAAACAAAATTTATACAACGCATAACAGAGAGATGATTTACAAGTAAAATATATCATCCCATCTCATGAATTTTTAAATTGGGGGAGGGGCAGATTGTATTGTTGCAAGTTATAGTTTGTACTATGTTATGACTGCCACATGATCTTTTAGCTGAATCAGGGTATGAATTTCCTAGTCTAATCAAACTATAGATATAATGTCAAATATGTTGTAAATCTTTACTTTCGTAATTACAAGTTACATAACACAACATAATTCTATTTCAGAGAGAGACAACTATTTTATAATTAACGAATAATCAATACATATATAATATTATAATTGACGTAATTATCATTGGCTTCTATAAACGGTAATAGAAATGCAAAACAAAACCCCTATGAAATCCTATGAAATTGTATACCCTGATAAATAATTTTTTCAATTATTTCTATTTCTAAAACCCAGGCCATCATATCTTAATTAGTATTAGTATCATTCAATTTGGAACAGAAGTTGATAGGAAAGAACGGGATTTGATAGGAATCAATACATATATAATATTATAATTGACGCAATTATCATTATATGATACAAAATGAGATTAATGGATGAAAAAATAATAATGGTGAACCTTTTCCTCAAAACAGCTTTAGGGTTGATTTGGCTGGGATGGAGAAGAGCGAATGGAAGAAGAAAAAGTTTTTGTTTTCTTGAAAATGACAAAACCATTTTATCATAAGCATAAGTGTTCAATACTTTACAACGGCATTTGTTTTTTTTGACACACGCTTTCACATTTTTCACTTAATATCGAACTTTGGATTCAGTCACATAAAAATGTGTCATATCCATTAATCAAACCATAAATGAGGTTTCTTCTATAATACATCAAAATGTTAGCATGCTTGACGGCACTTATCATTTTACAACACATGTTTTCACTTTCACCACTTCAGCCACGATAACATCAAATTTAAGATTTAGCCACACATAACCTTGTGATAATATCAAATTAAACAAACCATGAAATGTGGTTCAAAAATTGAACTTTTTCTCTGATCCGATATAATTAAAAATTGTGAGGGTTTTGAGTGGCAGGTCACCAGATGGTATTGAATAAAATTGGATTATTTTAAAACAAAAACAATACAAAATACAGTACCACAAGTATTTGTGGTGTTAATATTAGTAACCTAGTCCCTTGCTCCCTAAGGAGTCCAAGGGTGGCCACCCACTTTCCCACTCTCTAGCAGAGCGTCCGTCGCTGCTTTATCTACTGTGCATGTGGTCTTTCCCTAGGCAGCATTGGTTAGTGAGGTTATACTATGAATATGAGTTAAGTTACATTGTAGTTTGTGTTTGTTTTGAAAGAAGGGAAGCGCTTGAAACACATCTAGGTCATATCAGCGCCAGTAAAAAGGGAAAGTAAGACAAAGTGGAATTATTTCAAATAGATTCACTATCAATGTACTTAGTTTGAGATCACCTAAATGACCTAATCATAGGTCCCCACTCATAATACACTCACATGTTTACAAATCATATGTGTAAAACAAAATTTATACAACGCATAACAGAGAGATGATTTACAAGTAAAATATACCATCCCATCTCATGAATTTTCAAATAGGGGGAGGGGGCAGATTGTATTGTTGCAAGTTATAGTTTGTACTATGTTATGACTGCCACATGATCTTTTAGCTTAATCAGGGTATGAGTTTCCTAGTCTAATCAAACTATAGATATAATGTCAAATATGTTGTAAATCTTTACTTTCGTAATTACAAGTTACATAACACAACATAATTCTATTTCAGAGAGAGACAACTATTTTATAATTCACGAATAATCAATACATATATAATATAATTGACGTAATTATCATTGGCTTCTATAAACGGTAATAGAAATGGGGAAAAAAAATTTTTATTCTCTATTGTCTTCTGGCACTTTTCTACTCACTTCATATCTTGTTGTTACTAACATAAGTGCCTGCTCCACTCACTTTTCTGAATTAAAAATTCACCCCATACACCGGAGCATACTCAATGTCTCAATCGTTTCTATGTTATATGTTTGTGATGAGAATATTGGCTATTAAGCTTAACTGCTGGTCAAAATTACTTCGCGATGGTGTGTGAACGAATCGGCGATCTCAAGAAGTGGGTGAGAGAGGGATCTAGAAATGACTTTGGGTTTGAAACGAATATTTTTGTGTTCGTGGATAGCTCACACGGTAGAGCCACGCTCTCACCTGCCAGGCGGAGTTGTCGTACCAATAAGGTCGCAGGTTCAAACCCCACCACCGCGCGAAAAAAAATTTTTATTCTCTATTGTCTTCTGGCACTTTTCTACTCACTTCATATCTTGTTGTTACTAACATAAGTGCCTGCTCCACTCACTTTTCTGAATTAAAAATTCACCCCATACACCGGAGCATACTCAATGTCTCAATCGTTTCTATGTTATATGTTTGTGATGAGAATATTGGCTATTAAGCTTAACTGCTGGTCAAAATTACTTCGCGATGGTGGTGAACGAATCGGCGATCTCAAGAAGTGGGTGAGAGAGGGATCTAGAAATGACTTTGGGTTTGAAACGAATATTTTTGTGTTCGTGGATAGCTCACACGGTAGAGCCACGCTCTCACCTGCCAGGCGGAGTTGTCGTACCAATAAGGTCGCAGGTTCAAACCCCACCACCGCGCGAAAAAAAATTTTTATTCTCTATTGTCTTCTGGCACTTTTCTACTCACTTCATATCTTGTTGTTACTAACATAAGTGCCTGCTCCACTCACTTTTCTGAATTAAAAATTCACCCCATACACCGGAGCATACTCAATGTCTCAATCGTTTCTATGTTATATGTTTGTGATGAGAATATTGGCTATTAAGCTTAACTGCTGGTCAAAATTACTTCGCGATGGTGGTGAACGAATCGGCGATCTCAAGAAGTGGGTGAGAGAGGGATCTAGAAATGACTTTGGGTTTGAAACGAATATTTTTGTGTTCGTGGATAGCTCACACGGTAGAGCCACGCTCTCACCTGCCAGGCGGAGTTGTCGTACCAATAAGGTCGCAGGTTCAAACCCCACCACCGCGCGGAAAAAAAATTTTTATTCTCTATTGTCTTCTGGCACTTTTCTACTCACTTCATATCTTGTTGTTACTAACATAAGTGCCTGCTCCACTCACTTTTCTGAATTAAAAATTCACCCCATACACCGGAGCATACTCAATGTCTCAATCGTTTCTATGTTATATGTTTGTGATGAGAATATTGGCTATTAAGCTTAACTGCTGGTCAAAATTACTTCGCGATGGTGGTGAACGAATCGGCGATCTCAAGAAGTGGGTGAGAGAGGGATCTAGAAATGACTTTGGGTTTGAAACGAATATTTTTGTGTTCGTGGATAGCTCACACGGTAGAGCCACGCTCTCACCTGCCAGGCGGAGTTGTCGTACCAATAAGGTCGCAGGTTCAAACCCCACCACCGCGCGAAAAAAAATTTTTATTCTCTATTGTCTTCTGGCACTTTTCTACTCACTTCATATCTTGTTGTTAATAGAAATGCAAAACAAAACCCCTATGACATCCTATGAAATTGTATAATATTATAATTGACGTAATTATCATTATATGATACAAAATGAGATGAATGGATGAAAAAATAATAATAGAAATTTTGTCGGAAAATCTTAGGATGATTTTGTACAGCTTCTATAAACGGTGAATAGAAATGCAAAACAAAACCCCTATGAAATCCTATGAAATTGTATACCCTGATAAGTAATTTTTTCAATTATTTCTATTTCTAAAACCCAGGCCATCATATCTTAATTAGTATTAGTATCATTCAATTTGGAACAGAAGTTGATAGGAAAGAACAGGATTTGATAGGAATCAATACATATATATTATAATTGACGCAAATATCATTATATGATACAAAATGAGATTAATGGATGAAAAAATAATAATGGTGAACCTTTTCCTCAAAACAGCTTTAGGGTTGATTTGGCTGGTATGGAGAAGAGCGAATGGAAGAAGAAAAAGTTTTTGTTTTCTTGAAAATGACAAAACCATTGTATTATAAGCATAAGTGTTCATTACTTTACAACGGCATTTGTATTTTTGACACGCGCTTTCATACTTTTTACTTAATATCGAACTTTGGATTCAGTCACATAAAAATGTGTCATATCCATTAATCAAACCATAAATGAGGTTTCTTCTATAATACATCAAAATGTTAGCATGCTTGACGGCACTTATCATTTTACAACACGCGTTTTCACTTTCACCACTTCAGCCACGATAACATCAAATTTAAGATTTAGCCACACATAACCTTGTGATAATATCAAATTAAACAAACCATGAAATGTGGTTCAAAAATTGAACTTTTTCTCTGATCCGATATAATTAAAAATTGTGAGGGTTTTGAGTGGCAGGTCACCAGATGGTATTGAATAAAATTGGATTATTTTAAAACAAAAACAATACAAAATACAGTACCACAAGTATTTGTGGTGTTAATATTAGTAACCTAGTCCCTTGCTCCCTAAGGAGTCCAAGGGTGGCCACCCACTTTCCCACTCTCTAGCAGAGCGTCCGTCGCTGCTTTATCTACTGTGCATGTGGTCTTTCCCTAGGCAGCATTGGTTAGTGAGGTTATACTATGAATATAAGTTAAGTTACATTGTAGTTTGTGTTTGTTTTGAAAGATGGGAAGCGCTTGAAACACATCTAGGTCATATCAGCGTCAGTAAAAAGAGAAAGTAAGACAAAGAGGAATTATTTCAAATACATTCACTATCAATGTACTTAGTTTGAGATCACCTAAATGACCTAATCATAGGTCCCCACTCATAATACACTCACATGTTTACAAATCATATGTGTAAAACAAAATTTATACAACGCATAACAGAGAGATGATTTACAAGTAAAATATATCATCCCATCTCATGAATTTTTAAATTGGGGGAGGGGGCAGATTGTATTATTGCAAGTTATAGTTTGTACTATGTTATGACTGCCACATGATCTTTTAGCTGAATCAGGGTATGAGTTTCCTAGTCTAATCAAACTATAGATATAATGTCAAATATGTTGTAAATATTTACGTTCGTAATTACAAGTTATATAACACAACATAATTCTATTTCAGAGAGAGACAACTATTTTATAATTCATGAAAAATCAATACATAAATAATTATATAATTGACGTAATTATCATTATATGATACAAAATGAGATGAATGGATGAAAAAATAATAATAGAAATTTTGTCGGCAAATCTAAGGATGATTTTGTACAGCTTCTATAAACGGTAATAGAAATGCAAAACAAAACCCCTATGAAATCCTATGAAATTGTATACCCTGATAAATAATTTTTTCAATTATTTCTATTTCTAAAACCCAGGCCATCATATCTTAATTAGTATTAGTATCATTCAATTTGGAATAGAAGTTGATAGGAAAGAACGGGATTTGATAGGAATCAATACATATATAATATTATAATTGACGCAAATATCATTATATGATACAAAATGAGATTAATGGATGAAAAAAAAATAATGGTGAACCTTTTCCTCAAAACAGCTTTAGGGTTGATTTGGCTGGTATGGAGAAGAGCGAATGGAAGAAGAAAAAGTTTTTGTTTTCTTGAAAATGACGAAACCATTTTATTATAAGCATAAGTGTTCATTACTTTACAACGGCATTTGTTATTTTTGACACGCGCTTTCACACTTTTTACTTAATATCGAACTTTGGATTCAGTCACATAAAAATGTGTCATATCCATTAATCAAACCATAAATGGGGTTTCTTCTATAATACATCAAAATGTTAGCATGCTTGACGGCACTTATCATTTTACAACACGCGTTTTCACTTTCACCACTTCAGCCACGATAACATCAAATTTAAGATTTAGCCACACATAACCTTGTGATAATATCAAATTAAACAAACCATGAAAAGTGGTTCAAAAATTGAACTTTTTCTCTGATCCGATATAATTAAAAATTGTGAGGGTTTTGAGTGGCAGGTCACCAGATGGTATTGAATAAAATTGGATTATTTTAAAACAAAAACAATACAAAATACAGTACCACAAGTATTTGTGGTGTTAATATTAGTAACCTAGTCCCTTGCTCCCTAAGGAGTCCAAGGGTGGCCACCCACTTTCCCACTCTCTAGCAGAGCGTCCGTCGCTGCTTTATCTACTGTGCATGTGGTCTTTCCCTAGGCAGCATTGGTTAGTGAGGTTATACTATGAATATAAGTTAAGTTACATTGTAGTTTGTGTTTGTTTTAAAAGAAGGGAAGCGCTTGAAACACATCTAGGTCATATCAGCGCCAGTAAAAAGGGAAAGTAAGACAAACATGAATTATTTCAAATAGATTCACTATCAATGTACTTAGTTTGAGATCACCTAAATGACCTAATCATAGGTCCCCACTCATAATACACTCACATGTTTACAAATCATATGTGTAAAACAAAATTTATACAACGCATAACAGAGAGATGATTTACAAGTAAAATATATCATCCCATCTCATGAATTTTTAAATTGGGGAGGGGGCAGATTGTATTGTTGCAAGTTATAGTTTGTACTATGTTATGACTGCCACATGATCTTTTAGCTTAATCAGGGTATGAGTTTCCTAGTCTAATCAAACTATAGATATAATGTCAAATATGTTGTAAATATTTACTTTCGTAATTACAAGTTACATAACACAACATAATTCTATTTCAGAGAGAGACAACTATTTTATAATTCATGAAAAATCAATACATAAATAATATTATAATTGACGTAATTATCATTATATGATACAAAATGAGATGAATGGATGAAAAAATACTAATAGAAATTTTGTCGGCAAATCTTAGGATGATTTTGTACAGCTTCTATAAACGGTAATAGAAATGCAAAACAAAACCCCTATGAAATCCTATGAAATTGTATACCCTGATAAATAATTTTCTCAATTATTTCTATTTCTAAAACCCAGGCCATCATATCTTAATTAGTACTAGTATCATTCAATTTGGAACAGAAGTTGATAGGAAAGAACAGGATTTGATAGGAATCAATACATATATAATATTATAATTGACGCAAATATCATTATATGATACAAAATGAGATTAATGGATGAAAAATTAATAATGGTGAACCTTTTCCTCAAAACAGCTTTAGGGTTGATTTGGCTGGTATGGAGAAGAGCGAATGGAAGAAGAAAAAGTTTTTGTTTTCTTGAAAATGACAAAACCATTTTATTATAAGCATAAGTGTTCATTACTTTACAACGGCATTTGTTATTTTTGACACGCGCTTTCATACTTTTTACTTAATATCGAACTTTGGATTCAGTCACATAAAAATGTGTCATATCCATTAATCAAACCATAAATGAGGTTTCTTCTATAATACATCAAAATGTTAGCATGCTTGACGGCACTTATCCTTTTACAACACGCGTTTTCACTTTCACCACTTCAGCCACGATAACATCAAATTTAAGATTTAGCCACACATAACCTTGTGATAATATCAAATTAAACAAACCATGAAATGTGGTTCAAAAATTGAACTTTTTCTCTGATCCGATATAATTAAAAATTGTGAGGGTTTTGAGTGGCAGGTCACCAGATG
>NW_027622346.1:0-32671 GCF_034508935.2 Berghia stephanieae
TTTTTTTGGGTTTTATCTATTCATTTTTTGTTCTTGTGGTTGTGACGTGAAGAAATGTTTGTTTCTACTCAATTGATGAGTTATTTTCAAGAGTCAATTGTAACATGTGTGTGAGTGTGTGTGTTGTGTTGGTGTGTGTGTGTGTTGTGTGTGTGCATATAGATAGTCTGCGCTTGTCTAAGAAGCTCACAACATTGCCATCTGGAAGTATAACGGACCAACACACAAAACTATGTGTAACCTTGAACGTTTATTGAGTGAATGCATTATCCACCAAATTCAGTCCCTTAGTTTGTGGACAAAGACAAATGCCAATGACCTCTCCACACGGGACTGGTATCTCTCGGTGTTAAGGCTTGTCATTAAAATGATTTGTTGTGATTTTGTGAGTTTTGTTCACTCGTAGAAATCATCGTGCCCTTAAAAAAAAGTGTTTACATGTGTGCTGTTCTCTTAAAAGTATTCACTGTGTTGGTTACAACTAAGGGACAGAATCTGTGATAACGGCATTCACCTATTAGTCGGGTTAATACAATTTAGTGAGAATTACTCATAAACGCAGATGATAAAAAGCATAAACAAAGACATGAGTGACGTCAACGCCACACTGTCTATAGATAGATTGAAGTTGACGCCCACTCGGTCATTGTTATTGTTTGTTGCCATCCGCGAGTAATACCGTAGCCATCGTTATGTTATAGCCTGATACTGAAATCCAAAAGGACTGGCAGTTTGACGTCATTATTTGATTTTTGCACCGCCTAGTGAGTTGTCGTTAGTAGAGCTCGTGGCAACAAGTTATTTCATTGGCTGAACTATTGAATACAACTCACGATTTGTTTTCTTTTGTGGCAAAAGACTGGCATTTTGACGTCATTTTCTGGTCAGTATCAGGCCATAACTTTACGAAGGCCACGGTAATACTCACTAAACTGTATTAACCCGACTATAAAAGTTTAAGATTACACATAGTTTTGTGTGTTGGTCCGTTATACTTCCGGATGGCAATGTTTTGAGCTTCTTAGCCAAGCGCATACTATCTATAGCCTTCGTGAGTGTGGGGTGTGTACGTGTGTATAGATAGTATGCGCTTGGCTAAAAAGCTCATAACATTGCCATCCGGAAGTATAACGGACCAACACACAAAACTGTGTGTATCCATGAACGTTTATAGCCAGGTTAATACAGTTCAGTGAGTCTTACTCATAAACGCGGATGGCAAAAAACAACAACAAAGACCTGAGTGACGTCATCTTCGAACTATCTATAATATGCCCACTGTACGATAATTGTATTTTATATTAGCATCAATGTGAACCAAAGGGAATTTCCATTTCTTTGGACAATAAAGTTCTATTATTATTATTATTATTATTATTATTATTATATTATTATTATTATTATTATTATTATTATTAATTATTATTATTATTATTAATATTATTATTAATTTATTATTAATTTTTATTATATTATTATTATTATTATTATTATTATTATTATTATTATTATTATTATTATATTATTTATTATTATTATTATTATTATTATTATTATTATTTTTAATTTTATTATTGTAAATTATTATTATTATTATTATTATTATATTATTATTATTATTATATATTATTATTATTATTATTAATTATTATCATTATTATTATTATCATTATCATTATTATTATTATTATTATTATTATTATTATTATCTATTATTATTATTATTTTTTATCATTTTATTATTTATTATTATTATATTATTATTATTATTATTATTATTATTATTATTATTATTATATTATTATTATTATATTATTATTATTATTATTTTTATATTCAATGAGATCAGTGGTGTTGTCAAATGTTTGCTAATTGAAATCCTATCAATATCACTGCCTGGAAGGACGCCGTCATTTTGCAACGCTGACAAAGTTTCGTTCCAATGTATTCGCAGATCTGTTTCCCCACTAATCCAGAAATCCATTGATACACCCAGAGAATGACCAACAAACCATCAATGAATACGCTTCAACAGTCGTGACGTCACTTCCCTCGTAATGACGCATGGTAACTTAGTAACTGGCTCTAAACTATCGGAACAATGGCGGACGCCCTTATGAAATATTTCTCAGACGAGCAATAAAAGTGTATCCAGAGGAGAAAATAATTATAAATATGATCAAGTTTTGACTTTTATACATTCTGATCACAAGACATATGAAAAATTCTAGCCAGCATGAAGAATAAAAAGTACCGATTTTCTTTGTTTAGAACCACGATGGCCGCCGTTGCTGGGCGACGTGACATCATACTATTGAATCCAATGAAGCAAGCAAAGCCATCCTTACCGCCGCCACCAGACAAACGAATTCCACCCGCCATCAATCTGCCCGCCAGCCCATTTCACTCACGGCCATAGCAATCGAGAGACTATAGACAGTATGCCCTTGGCTAAGAAGGTCATAACATTGCCATCCGGAAGTATAACGGACCAACACACAAAACTGTGTGTATACATGAACGTTTATAGTCTGGTTAATACAGTTCAGTGAGCATTTCTCATAAACGCGGATGGCAAAAAACGATAACAAAGACCTGAGTGACGTCATCTTCGAACTATCTATCGATAGCATTGCTCATGGCCAACCTCTTTCGAATCAGATGATGAACAAATAACGTTAACTCACTCAACACCCCAACACCGACTATATCCGTAGTTTACCCAGGGTTACTTTTACCCCATTCCCATTTATTACATTTTTATGAGACAAATTATAGGCGTAGTATCAAAGCTATTGTTTTTAGATTTTACACGTTAATGGTAGTTGAATAAAACTATCTATGTACATGCTCATTTTAAAGACATTTTTTCCAATTCTGAAAAGTAGCAAAAATCTCTAGGATTGAGTGAGTTCAGTTGAGCAATGAAAGAGGGATGATGAAAATTAACGAACCCATAGTCCAACTTTAATTGATTAAACATTTACTATTATAGATAGTTCGAAGATGACGTCACTCAGGTCTTTGTTATTGTATTTTGCCATCCGCGTTTATGAGTAATGCTCACTGAACTGTACTAACCCGACTATAAACGTTCATGGATACACACAGTTTTTGTGTGTTGGTCCGTTATACTTCCGGATGGCAATGTTATGAGCTTCTTAGCCAAGCGCATACTATCTATACATTTGTTTAATTATGTGTTAACGTGTTATTGTGTGAGGCTATTCTAGTGATTTATTTTAAAGTATTTCTGCTTTAAGGGTGCGGTAAATTTACTTATATTATGAAACTGATCGTTCCTTGTCTAACGTGCCACTACTCTCACTACTACAAGAGATGAAGTGAGTAGGAAAGTGCCAGAAGACAACAGAGAATAAAAATTTCTCGGCGGCTTGGGGGGGTTTGAACCCGTGACCTGACTGGTACGACAACTCCACCTGGCCGGGGGGGAAGCGTGACTCTATCGTATGAAGCTATCCACGATTCTAAAAAAAGATCGTCTCTAACCCTAGTCATTATTAGAGCCCTCTTTTCCCCGACTACTTGAGATCGCGGGTCCAACACACTCCCACTACTAACTACGTATCTTCTTAAACTTAAAACTTTGTTACTGGCTGTCAGGTTGCTAGGATCTTGTCCTATAACCTGTGCGGCTATGTGGTCTAGTGGTATGACACTCGCTTTCGGATCGGAAGGTCCCGAGTTCGAGCCTCGCTCGGCGCATAGTTGAGTCCTTGGAAAAGGCTCTTTACTCACATTCTCTCACCGTATTCAGGTGTAAAAATGAGTACCTGTTATTAACAGCGTTGTCTCTGTCGGAAAAACTGTAATATCGCCTAACATGTGCCATGTCTTGTTCTACATGTTACATGTTGCTGTTGGTCAGGGACCCCTTGTAAAGTGCTTTGAGCACATTAAGTGGATATTGAGCTATATAAAAGCTCAAGTTTGTTTGTTGTTTTTATTTATAATAGGGTGAAAGAGGCACCAGGCGACTTCTGATCTGACGAAAATCACTTTACTTCTAATTGTCCTATTCCTACTCGCCACTTCTCATACAGATTGCGACACGGGCGCTTTCTGAAAATGTGAAGCAGAAATTATGTTGACTAACTTGACTTATGCCTCTTGGCTCCTGGGGGAGCATAGGGCCTCAACAGCACCCATCTTCTTCTGTCCTTGGGCACAGACCTTTGCCTCACTCCAGGTAAGATTGGAGACGCACAAATCTTGGTGAAGGCTTCTCCTCCAAGTCCGAAGCAGAAATGTACCAAAGCTAAAGTCTGTAGTACACTCCTTTAAAGGGCTATAAACTGAGTGCATTCATTTTTCTTTCAGGTCCGTTTTGCTCTCAGCATGATCTTTCCTCTCAGTCAGTCTCTTGTGTTTATCATGGTAAAGTGCGTGCCCCCCTCTCATTTCCAGTTGCCGAACCGATCAGGAACCGAACGCGAAATTTTTTTCGGAATCAAACTTTCTTTCAGTTTTCTACCAGCAAAGTGAAAAGACACACGTAGTTTTGTTTTATTGTTTTGAGAACAACTTTTGAATGATTAGTTCTGTTAATTAATTCGTACAATAATAAAAGACAAATGAAATTTTTAGGGCACCTAAATTGACATAAATGTATTGAACATCTTGCTCTCACAGGAAAGAAAGAAGGTAAAAAGAGTAAAGGTAGACCAAGAAAAACATATTATTTGAATAGTTTGAACAGCTGAGTGACAAAGAAAGAGAAGAGTAATATTAGTTTTCTGAGGTTATCTGATCGAGAGATGAATGGCGTACCATGATCACCGATGTCTGGCACAGACTTGGTACTTGAAGAAGAAGAAGAAGTTCCCAGTTAGTAAATGTATGAATAGTAATATAAATGTTTTTAGGTTATGCGTCGTTTTGTGTGCTGGTAGAAATGTACAGCGTTTATGAAATACTGGCTATTCAAGCTGATCCGAACGGAGACGAAAATGAATGCACTGCGTTTACAGTGTTAGCAATCCCAAACATTATACCTACATCATTTAATCCAAAATTAAATGAAAGTTAATCTTGAGTCAACGAACATTGAAATAAATAAACTTAACATTAATACTCTCACCTTCATTTAGTCTACAAAAATGTTTCGGCAGTTTAAAATTGAGCCTTTATTGAGAGCAATAACCACAAAACGTGCTCAAAGAGCTCTACAAAGAGTCCCTGACCAACACCAACACGTAATAATATATAAGAAAGAAAAATGTCGCCTTGTTAGGCGATATTACAAATTTTCCGACAAATTAAACGCTGTTTAACGGCCAGGTACTCATTTTGCACCAGAGTAAGGTGAGAGAATTTGAGTAAAGAGTCTTTTTCAAGATCTCAATTACTCCCCCGAGCGAGGTTCGAACTCAGGATTTCCGATTCGAAAGCGAGTGTCAAAACAACAAAAGCGCAAAAGCCGAACATTTGAACACTTAAATCAGTTTTATAACATCTGATTCTGATTCATCTCGGTCAATGCATCCCAATAGCTCCGTTGGTAGAGCCCTGGCTCCACATGCAAAGGGACAGAACTTTCCCTCCCCGGGTGCAATTGAGATTTTTATTTCTGAACCCTTCCCCTCCCTCTGTCCACCTCTTAACTAGAGGTGCCTTAATGAGTCAATAGATAGTATGCACATGGCCAAGAAGTTTTACAACATTGCCATCCGGAAGTATAACGGACCAACACACAAAACTATGTGTAACCTTGAACGTTTATAGTCTGGTTAATATAATTTAGTGAGAATCACTCACAAAGTCGGATGGCAAAAAACAACAACAAAGGCCTGATTGACGTCATCTTCGTTCTATCTATAAAATAGAGATTAAAGATAAAGGGAGTAAATCTGACTCATGAATGAACAACACACGACGTTTTTGGCCTTTGTCAGAACGTTTCTACCATTACACCACATAGTAGGTTCAGGATAGTTGGGACAATTTTTAATTTGTATAATATATTCTTCACAATGGTACGCATTTTACGCTGTGAACCCTCGTTTGAATCAAACAACACAAATATTGAACACGAGATGACGAGGAGGGCGAAGATATTTTTAGTAGCTTTAACTACCTGTGATAGGAGAGCTGCTCTGTTAGATCTGGGGGAAAAGTACTTTTGCGATAGACTACGTCATAATCCAAGGATAGAAAACAATTGTTATTGTCCGTTTCAAATTCTAGAAACCTGGGAAAAAACTCCGGCTCCGGCACTGATCTGAAAGACTGAATAAGATCTGAACGAGTGTGTGTGAATGGTGAACAAAGCAGGAAAGAAAAATACAAGAAAAAAAACCCCACCATCCCATCTGCCTCGACTGAGGATCAAATCTCAGACTCAGACCTCCTGAATACAGGTCCGAAACTACCATTACACCCTCATTTCCAATTTGTTATTTTTAAAAATAAAAATGGAGCTACTCAAATATCTCCTCGTCATCTCGTGTTCAATGTATGTGTTGTTTGATGCAAGCAAGAGTTCACGCGTAAAATGCGTACCCTTGTGAAAAAATATATAGAAATTATAATTGTCCCAACTATCCTGAACCTATGTGGTGTGATGGTAGCACGTCTGCCCGGGTAATAAGGAGGTCTAAGGTACAATCCCCAATCGGGGTAGACTAGTAGTGTCGTATGGCTTATCAAAACCTTATATGCTTGTCCTTCATCCAGTCCATACAAGTCTCCTTTTCCCTGGTGTACCGGGGATATCCCCAATGGGATGGAGGTATCGGGGCAATCCAGTATCATGTGGTCCATATTCTAGGGGAAACGGTATCGCAGTTGGAGCAGGCAGGGGAGGTAATAATCTATAGAGTTGTTGACTGTTCTGTGTCATGTCTTGCACGAATGGGGTTTGCAGGCTGTCCACTGATTCCTTGTCAGTGTTCTTTTAAATTCAGAAAAGTGAGTGGAGCAGGCACTTATGTTGATGACAACAAGAGATGAATGAGTAGAAATTGCCAGAGGAAAATAGAGAAAAAAAATTTTCGGGGGCGGTGATGGGGGTTTGAATCCACAATCGTGTATAGCTTCATACGGTAAAGTTCCACGCTCTCTCCCGGCCAGGCGGAGTTGTCGTACCAGAAAAGGTCGCGGGGTTCAAACCCCATCACCGCCGCGAAAATTTTTATTCTCATTGTCTTCTCGCACTTCCTACCACTTCATCTCTGTTGTCAGTTTTCCTAAAGCCTGGCAAGATTGTTTGTTGGGTCGTCGATTAGTTCACCCCCTCGTGGTTGTCGTTCGTTCCATTCTTTTTTGTCATGCTTCTTTTAGGGCAAAATTATCGATTTTGGAAGCATAGAAATGCTTTCTATATTTCAACCGTGAGCTGTGGGAGCTGTTTCGAGCACGGTTTTGAGAGGAGAGTTGGTTTCACAGGTGTCCAGGCGGTTGCGTTACTTCTAGGTACTTCCTCTCTTCTTAGGTGTGGAGGGGCAATTGTGCTCATCGCTGGGAGCCACTGCGTTTTGGGGTTGGTTTTAGTGACCTTGACATTATCCCCAATGTGTTTAATGAGTAGAGTGTGGATTATTGTGGTGTGTGTAGCACGTGACTACACACTGGGACGCGCTAAAAACTACTACGCTGTAGCATAACGCAAGTAAAGATGTTCTGAGTACTTGGGTGTAGCTCCCCGTGATGATCCGCAATTTTTTAATTTTCATTCCATTTCTTTTTTCGAATTTTCTTAGCTGTGTTTTCCCAAAGTGTTTTTTGTTTGTTTGTATGTTAGCGACCTATCAAGAGTTACGCCGAGGTATTTGGGGTGTGGGTCATAGGGAAATTTGTTGTCTGCTGCGTGGGTTGATAGACGTTGATTTGCATGGTGGTTGTTCGGGTGGAGTAGGGTGTCGACAGTTTTAGTGGTGTTGATTTTGAGAAAGCACGTTTCGTAAAATGCTTTCAGGGATTGGGCATCTCTGCTTAGTGTTGATTGTAGGTACGGAAGTTGTTTGACTTATTTGCAATTGCAAAGTTGTAAGTGTATCAAAATTTAACCCTCTCCTTACCACCTAGAGCAAAATCGCACATTTGTTACGGCAGAATATACAAATTTTTTCTTATTTAGATTTATCCTGTACATCACAAACTTTAAGAATAATCTTTATTTGATTAATAAGAATATAATGTTGTTTTATAGTTTATTTTATTTTTGAGTTGAAAGAGTTAATGTTTCTGCTGGGTAAGCCTGTCATTTTGGGGAAAGTATCTGAAAATGATCGGGAAGGGGAGATTAAAGACATTCGTTTTTGGCATGTCGTAATATATGTGTTGAAGAGAGTAGGGACCAAGACAGACCCTTTTGGGACGCCATTTTTTTTATTTCTTAGGTTGTTACATAGCATACCTAGTATAATCTTTTTTCCTTATGGTTTGTTAAAACCTTTAACGCTTCCCGTCTTTACTATGCTTTGCCAATTTATACATTAATCCCTGGTGCTATGCGGGGGTCACAGGCTTTTAAAAAAACTATAATCACTGCGCCCAGAATTGGTTTCTTCTCATAGCCTGCTTCATAGTGATGTGAGTGCCGTAACCAGAAGATCTGAGGTCAATCCCGAGTTGAGGCAACGAACTTTTTATTCTCTCTTGTATTTCCCTTCATTGCTTTGTCTGTTAAACGTTTTCATATATACTTTCCTTCTTCAATCCTAAGCTTACAACGCGGTGTCTGCTCTCCCAATCTCCCTCATTTTGTATACAGTTTCAAGCACTGTATCCACACCCTTAGAATAATATATGATTAAGGGCGAGGATCGCATATAATATCTCAATCCACCAATCCTCAAGACTTTTCACAGGAATTGCCCACCACACGATTATAAATTCACACATACACAGCCTGGTCATATAATAAAATTTGAAATTATATAATGCAATGAGCTAATATATATGCAATAATTGTATATTATTCATTGCCACCCTTTTTCTATTCGACCACGCAGTGCAGGTCGTGTATGTCAAAAAATTGGAAATAGATTTCTTTCCCTCCGTGTCAGATCAATTCATACAATTATTATCGCAAAAAACGATCTTTCAATAAATATTTTCTCTGAAACGCCACACAACCATAACAACGAAGACACAGCCGTCACTCTGCTCTGAAAGAAAAAAACCAACCAAATTAACACATATTAATGAATGTGACGGCTATGTGGTCTTGTGGTATACACTGGCGCTTTCGGATCGAAGATCCTGGGTCGAGCCTCGCTCGGCGCATAGTTGAGTTTCCTTGGAGAGGACTCGTAACTCACATTCCTCACCGTACTCAGGTGTAAAATAAGTACCTGGCTTTAAAGTAACAGCTTTGTCTCTGTCGAAAAAAATTGGTAACATCGCCTACAGCCGTCATGTCCCGTCCTAATTGTTAAATGTTGCCGATGGCCAGGAACCCCTTGTAAAAGCGCTTTGGGAGATTTAGTGGTATATTGGCGCTATATATATAATAAAAACACAAAGCTCAAAGTTGGCCAGAAAGAAACCTCCTTCTGATTTGCCGATCATTCAAATGACGACTCATCATGTCAACAAAAAACCACCAAAAAACCTCGTCACCTGGAATTTTCTTACGTCACTGGACAGTTCTTAGGTTGACAGTTTTATTGATAAAAGGGGTTATTCTAATCGATCGATATTTGAAGGCGAGTTTCTGACCAAATTTGGTTACATTATTTATTTGTTTTATTTCACATTACGCAGCCAATAATGTATTGACGTATTCCGAAAAACATCTCAAATCTTGTGATAAATATTTTTTGTTCAAATATCGATCAATTTTCTGAACTGTGTGTGTCCTTGTGGTATGACACCACCCTTACTAGAGCGGAAGGTCCAGGGTTCGAGTTCCCCACCTCCTGAGCCGGGGCGCTTTGTTAAGTCATTGGCAAAATGGACTCTTTACTCATAGCTCTTACAACAAGAGATGAAGTGAGTAGGAAAGTGCCAGAAGACAATGAGAGAATAAACATTTTGCGGCGGGATGGGGGGGTTGAACCCCGCGGCCTTACTGGTACGACAACATCCCGCCTGGCCCGGTGGAGTCGCGTGACTCTGCCGTATGAGCTATCCAAGAATCCCACATTGACATTCTCTTTACCGTACTTAGCAGTAAAAGAGTACCTGGTTGTTTGTGTGTTCGTCTCTGTATGGGAACAATGATGAAATATCGACTAGACAGGCTTCATGTCTCGTCCTAATGTCAAGTGTTGCTGCTGGCGAGGGATCTCTTTGTAAAAACGCTGAAATAAAATAAAATAAGAAACAAAACATTCCTTTAATCATCCCACAGGGGGAATTGTCAACGGGTTTAATGGCCAAGGGAAGTCTGGAATAAACCCATGCGTTAGCCGCGAGTGTAAGTGCCGCGGTGTGATGCAAATTGAGCTAGAGCGAGGTGGACTGCTCAAGGCCACACATAAGCAACAGCGGGTAGTCCAACTCGGTACTTTTCGGTACAGAAAGCAAACACCGTACCGTTAGACCTTGCTGCCACCTTTTGAGCAGGTTATTGATATTTGTTGGGCATTGATTTATAAGTGGGGCGAGTTGGAGCGCCTTGCCCAATTTTCCAGAGCTTCTGCCTCCCCGTTACTTTTAAGCTGTTTTTCAAAGATTAAAGATTGCCTCTGGAGACTAATACTTTTACACAGCCAGGAGAGCCAGTCAGGTTGCCATTACAGGGCCTCCAACGGTGCCATCGTTAACTTATTAGCCAGGCTCTAGCAACCGACTTAGGACTTATAGTTTGACAGTCCTTTTCGTCATTTTAAAATAGATTTGTGCAGCGTCTGGTGAGTTGGATACAAGTGATTCCAAGGTTGGAACTTAGTGAATGCAAGTCATGATTTTGATTTCGTTTTGTGGCCAAAGACTGTACTTTCGATGTATTTTTGGTCAGTGTCAGGCCATAAAGTTTTACGATGCTACGCTACTACCGAAAAGAGGAAACCTGGCCAATTTATGTTGGCCACAATCATAGAATGGATTGTCATCTCAATCGTTCTTTCTGCCCTCCAACAATAGATATTTGAGATGAACGTCACTCAGGTCTTTGTCATTGGTTTTTTTTTTGCATCCGCGTTTATGATTAATTGTCTCACAAAACTGTATTAACCTGACTATATACGAATCCATAGTTTAGATTACACACATTTTGTGGGTTTGTCCGTTATATTCCGGATGGCAAGTTGTGACCATCTTAGCCAAGCCGCATACTATCTATATGACTGTGGGAATACAACTTGAAATAACTCCCCAGGGGAAAACAATTGTGAATGCTTGAGCTGATGAGTCTTACCACACGAAGAAATATCAGCTTGAAGAAGAATAAGAATCTAGAAATTTATAATCTGATGAGAAAATCGTGAATAACTTGCCATCCATTGGCGATATAAAAACAATAACAATGAGTAGAAAGAGAGGCTGATTTCATCTCGTCATTGTGTTATATACAACGTGTGATTGGTGTGTCGGGCAAATTCCATGTTTTTGATTGGTCCAAAAATCTACTGGCTAATTTTTTACATTAAAGCGACTGTCCGGGCGAGGTTTGTTCGCCTCTATTCGCTATTTTATTTCACTAACTATTAGTATTTTATTATTACTTTTGTTTATTGTTATTGTTATGTATGTTGTTGTTGTTGGTGTGTTGTTGTTGTTGTTGTTGTTTTAGATCACAAGTTGACAGTTATGTAAATGTTCAGACGCGAATTAATTTAGGACTACGACAATCAAAAAATGCCGTGACGTGACAATTATAATTTATTTTTTTTCATTATTATTAGTTCAACTCTCGTCACGGTTCTTGGTTTCTAAAAAAGCATGCAGTATCTTTAGCGTGTTACCCAGGCAGGAATTATGGATTGCCAAATCCTCTGGACAAAGAGCATTTTCTTCATTCATTCGGTGAGAAACATTTATTTACAGAAATAAAAATATAATAATATAAAGTAATAGAGACCGCTTCGTCAATCAAAAAATTGCTCAGTTACATTATTTCTAATCAACTTCCTTCTTTCAGCTTATCCGGCATTTTGCAGGTTTTCCTAATGAATGCCACATCTCCATGCATCTCGGTTCAAAGCATCCTCCACCTCCAGGCCCAGTTCTTTCATATCGTCCACGTATAGATATGTAGCAGATGACGTCACTCAGGCCTTGTTATTGTTTTTGCGCCATCCGAGTTTGTGAGTTGTTCCACTAAACTGTATTAACAAGAACTATAAAAGTTCATGGTTACACAGAGTTTTGTTTGTTGGTCCGTTTCTACTTCCGATGGCAATGTTTGTGAACCTGCTCCTTGCCAAGCGCATTCTATCTATAGATGGGTTTATTTCATATGTCATAATGTCGTTTGATATGCCTTTATATCAACATTTATTATTCAACTCTACTAGTTCAAATACACATTATAATACAATGAAACACATTAAAACATTCTATCCTTGGAAAGGCTCATTTATTCACATTATTCACATTCTCTCACCTGTACGGAAACCTCCCAGGGGGTAAAAAATGAGTACTGGCTGCGTTGTGCTCTGCCGAAAAAATTGTATAATCGCCTAACAGTCGTCCTCGTGCTACAATATATGTTACGTGTTGCTCTTTTGTCAGGTGATCCTTTGTAAAGCGCTTTGAGCAACGTTTAGTGGAAATTGCGAACAAAAAAGCTCATTTTTTTTTACAATTTGTAATTTTAAAAATATAAAAATATATATTAAAATTTAAAAAAAAAATTTTAAAAAAGGTTTTAATAGTTAAAATTTCCACAAACGTGCTAAACCCCCTTTTTAAAAAAGGATCCCTAAAAAGGGGGAAACCACTTAACAAATTGTAAAAAAAACCCCGCCTTTTAGGCATAATAAAATTTTTTTTTCCCGGGAGAACAACGCCGGGTTTTCATTTTATACCTGAGTAGGGGGAGAGAATGTGAATAATGTGAATAAAGACCCCTTTTCCCAAAAATTTTAAAATTTTTTAAATTTTTTTATTGTATTATAAGTGTATTTGATATTAAATAAAAATAATATGTTAAAATTTAAAACATATCAACGACTTTAAAGACCTTTTTAAAAAAACCATGCAAAAAAAAAATGCGCTTGGCCAAGGGGGTTTACAACATGCCATCCGGGAAAAAAAAAAACGGACCAACACACAAACCGTGTAACCATGAAAATTTTATAGTCTTGTTAATACAGTTTTTTTTTAGAAAAAATCACAAACCCCCCCCATGGGGGAAAAAAATAACAAAGGCCTTAGTGACGTCATCGCCCCCCTATCTAAGGGCGATATGAAAAAGGGGGGCCCCCGGGGGGGGGAAGCTTTGAACCGAGAGCAAAGGAGATGTGGCATTCATTATGGGGAAAACCCCCCCCAAAAAAACCCCGGGGGAAACTGAAAGAAGAAGTTGATAGAAAAATTTTAAAAAAATGAGCAATTTTTATTGGGGGAAAGGCGGTCTTTAAATTTTTTTTTTTTTTTTTTATAAAAATTTTTTTTTTTTAAAATAAATTTTTTCCCCCCCGAAATGAAGAAGAAAATTTGGGGGGTTTGTCAGAAATTTGGGGGAAAACATAATTCCTGCCCCCTTTTAAAAAGTAAAGAAAACAGAAACTTTTTCAAAAAAACCAACGAACCGTGACAGAGTTAAACAAAAAAAAATGAAAAAAAAAAATTATAAATTTTTACGTCGGCATTTTTTTTATTGGGCCCTAATCCCAAAAAAAAATTTGCGTCTGGGGAAAAAGTTCATAACTGTTCAACCGGATTTTTTAAAAAAAACAACAACAACAACAACAACAACAACCAACACCCCAAAAAATAACAATAACAAAAGAAAAAATAAAATACAATAAGTATAAAAAAAAATAGCGAATAGAGGCGAACAAAACCACCCCCCCCGGACAGTCCCCCTTTAATTAAAAATTAGCCAGTAGATTTTTGACCAATAAAAAAAGGGAAATTTTCGACCCCCCATCACAGGGGTTTTAAAAAAACCCAAAGACGAAATAAATCACCCTCTTTCATCATTTTTTTTTTTTTAAAAAATTTCGCCCAAAAGGAGGGGCAAGTTACTCATTTTTTTTCTAAATCAGTTTAAAAAATTTTTATAGTTTTTTAAATTTTTCCCCTTCCCCCCTGAAACTTCCTCGGTAAGACCATCACTCATTTTTCCCCACAATTGTTTTCCCGGGTTATTCTTTTTGATCCACAGTCATATAGAAAGTATGCGCTTGGCAAAAAAGGTCACAACACCCCCATCCGGAATTATAACGGACAAAAAACACAAAACGGGTTTGTAACTAACTTTGATCGTTTATAGGGGGGTTTTTAATACAGTTTAGTGAGAATTACTCAAAACGCGGTTTAAAAAAAAAAACCCCAAATTTAAAAACCCCCTAGTGACGCCCCCCCTTTCAAACTATCTATATTGGGGGGAAAAAACCGTTTTGAAGATGACAACCACCTAATTGTGGCAACATAAATTTGCCGGGTTTCCTCTTGTTCGGTAGGGGGGGGGTGGGCCATCGAAAACTTAGGCCTGACACCCCCCAAAAAAAAAAACCATCAAAAGACAATTTTTTGGGGCCCAAAAAAAAGGGGAAAAAAATAAATGCCTTTTTTCATAATTTAAAAAAGGAAAATCAAAAGTATAAAAACTCCCCAAAGGGGGCGCACAAATTTTTTTTAAAAATGACGAAAACCCCCGTCAAACAAACCCCCCCTTTTTTTGGTTTTTCTATTGGGGGGGCAAAATTAACGGGGTTTAACCTTTGGACCCCGGGAATGGCAACCGACCTGGATCTCCGGCCTTTGTAAAGTCGGGGGCCCCCAAAAGGGGGGAAATTTTTAAAAACTTTAAAAACAGCTAAAATTTCCAGGGGGGGGCCCCCCGGGGGAAATGGGAAAAAGGGGGCCCCAAAACTCCCCCCCTTAAAAAAATTTTCAAATCCCAACAAATATCAATAACCTGCTCAAAGGGGCGGGCAAGAAAAAGCTTTTTAGGGGGGTTTTGGGGCTTCAAACCCCAAAATTTTTACCGATTTTGAATACCCGCTGTGCTGGGGGGCCCCTTAAAAAAATGTCACCTCGCTCTTTTTTAAATTTTGCGGAACTACACTGGGGAAAAACCCGGGGGGGGGTTTTTTCCCCATTTTTCCCCCTTTTTTTTAAAAACCCCCGATGACAAATTTCCCCCTTTTTGGGGGTTTTTAAAGGGGAATTTTTAAAATTTTTTCTATTTTTTTTTCATTTTTTTACAAGAACCCCTCCCAGCAAAAACACTTAAACTTTGGGACGAGACATCCCCCTTTTTTAGGCGATATTTCATCATTTTTCCCTACAAGACAACACTAAAAACAACCGGGTTTTTTTCATTTACTGCAAAGTAGGGTAAGAGAATTCATGTGGGTTTTTGGATACCCTCATGGGGAAAAAAGCCACGCCCCCCCCCGGGGCCCAGGCGATTGTCGTACCAGTAAGGCCGCGGGAAAAAACCCCCCCATCCCCCCCCGCAAAATTTTATTCTCTTTTCCCCCTTCTGGCATTTTCCTACTTTTTTCATCTCTTTTGTAAGAGCATATGATTAAAAGTCCTTTTTCCAATGACTTAACAAAGCCCCCGCTCGGGAGTGGGGACAAAAACCCCCCTCCCCCCTTCCCCGCTCAGAAGGGGTTGTAAAAACCACAAGACACACACATCAGAAAAATTTTTATCGAAAAATTTTAAAAAAAAAAATTTTCACCAAAAAATTTAAAAAAGTTTTTGGGGAAAAAGTCAATACATTATTGGCTGCGTAATGTTAAAAAAAAAATTTTAAAAAAAAAACCCAAAATTTTTGGCCCCGAAAACTCCCTTAAAAAAATTGGGGTCGATTAGAAAAACCCTTTTTTAAAAAAAACTGCAAACCCCAAGATTTCCCCTTTTCGTAAAAAAATTCCCCCGGTAGGGGGTTTTTTGGGGGGGGTTTTTTTTTACATGATGATCGTAAAATTTTAATTGATCGGCAATCAAAAAGGGGGATTTTTTTTGGCCAACATTGAGCTTTGATTTTTTTTTTATATAAAAATAGCGCAAATCCACAAAAACTCCCCAAACGCTTAAAAGGGGGTTTTCCCGGCCAAGGGGAACTTTTTAAAAACTTGGGGGGGGGACTGACGCCTGCTAGGCGATTTTACAATTTTTTTTGAACAGAGACAACGCTGTTACTTAAAGCCGGGGACTTTTTTTAAAACCTGAGTACGGTGAGAAAAATGTGATTCCCAAAACCTTCTCCAAGGACTCAACTATGCCCGAGGAGGCTCGAACCCCAGGATCTTCCCCTTTTCCCAAAGCGAGTGTCATACCATAAACCCCAAAGCCGCACTTTTTTTTTTTAATTAATTTTTGTTTTTAATTTGATTGGGGTTTTTTTTTTTTTCAAAATGACGGCTTTTTTCTTCAGTTGTTTTTTTTTTGGGGTTTTCAGAAGAAAATATTTTTTTTAAAGTTTTGTTTTTTTTGCGAAAAAATTTTTTAAAAAAAATCTACCGAAAAGAAATCTATTCAATTTTTTGACATACACGACTGACTGCGTGTAAAAAAAAAAGGGGGGGAAAAAAAATTTTAAAATACAATAAAATTTTAAAATTTTATTAGCTTTTGGGGATTATTTTTAAAATAAAATTTTTATTATTTAAAACCCGGGCTGGTATGCTGTAAAATTTTTTTTCGTGGGTTGGGGAATTCCTGTAAAAAATCTTGAGTTTTGGGGTTTTAAATTTTTTATGCGATCCACCCCCTTTAAAACCCTATATTATTCCTTTTTGGGGGTGGAACAGTGCTTTAACTGTAAAAAAATTTTAGAGTTTGGGGGGGGAGAACACGCGGTAAGCTTGGGGTCTGAAGTTTTAAAAAATATATGAAACAAAAACCCGACAAACAAGAAGGGAAATACAAAGAAAAAAAAAAGTTTCCCGGGGCTGCCCCCCAAATGGGGGTTTAACCTCAGTTCTTTTTGGTTACCGGCACTCACATCACTCAAAAAGAAGGCTATGAGAAGAAAAAAATTTTCGGGGGCAGTAAAATTTTAGATTTTTCAAAAAAACCTTGACCCCCCATAGCCCCATGGATTAATGTATAAATTGGCAAAGCATAGTAAAGACGGAAAGGGGGTTTAAGGGTTTAAAAAAACCCCAAGGGAAAAAAAAAATACTGGGGATGCATATTAACAACCAAAAAAAAAAAAAAATTTTGGGGTTTTCCCCCAAAAAGGGGTGCCCCTTTGGCCCCCCACTCTTTTTAACACATATATAAAGCACATCCCAAAAAAAAGAATTTTTTTTAAATCTCTCCTTACCGATAAATTTAAAATATTTTCCCCAAAAAGACGGGGTTACCCAGCAGAAACTTTAAACCCCCTTTTTCCCCAAATCAAAAATAAAAATAACCTAAAAAAAAACTTAAATTTTTTATTAACAAATAAAAATTTTTCTTCAAAGTTTTGTATGTACGGGGTAAATCAAAAAAAAAAAAAAGTAAATTCTGCCGTAAACAAATGTGACGATTTTCTTGGGGGAAAAAGGGGAAGGGTTAAATTTGATACACTTACAACTTTGAAATTGAAAAAAAGTCAAACAACTTCCAGTCCCCCTTACAATCAAAAAAAAAGGGGCAGAGATGCCCAACCCCAAAAAAAGCATTTTACGAAAGGGGGTTTTTCCTCAAAATAAACCCCACTAAAACTGCCCGACACCCTACTCCACCCGAACAACCACCAGGAAAAATCAACGTCTATCAATCCAGGGCAGCAGACAAAAATTTTCCCCCCCTTAAGCCCCCAACCCCCAAAATCCCTCGGAAAAACTCTTAAAAAGGTCCTAACATAAAAAAAAAAAAAAAAAACCCACTTTCCCCCAACACAGAAAAAAATTTTCGAAAAAGAAATGGGGGGGAAAAAATTTTAAAAAAATTGGGGGATCAGGGGGGGGGAGCACACCCAAGAACTCAGAACTTTTTTAACTTGCTTTAGCAACAGCGTAGTAAAAATAGCGCGCCCCCTTGATATCAGTGCTACACCCCCCAACAATAATCCCCCCTTTTTTCCCTACTCATTGACACTTTGGGATAATGTCAACCCCCCAAAAAAACCAAACCCCCAAAAACCCGCGGGGGTTTCCCAAAAGCGATGAGCACAATTCCCCCCCCACACCTAAGAAGAAAAGGAAGTTACCTAGAATTAACGCAACCGCCTGGACACCTGTGAAACCAACCCCCCCAAAAAAAACCCCGTCCGAAACAGCTCCCACAGCCATCGGTTGAAATATAAAAGCTTTTCTTTTTTTTCCCCAAAAAATCGATAATTTTCCCCTAAAAGAAGCTTTAAAAAAAAAAAAGGGGGGAAAAAAAAAAAAAAACCCCCCCAAACCCCCCCCCCCCCAGGGGAAGGGGGGTTAACTAATCGACGACCCAACAAAACAATCCTTCCACTTTAGAAAAATGACAACAAGAAAAAAAAGTGAGTAGGAAAGTGCGAGAAGACAAAGGGGAAAAAAATTTTGCGGGGGTGAGGGGGGGTTTAAACCCCCCGACCTTCCCCCTAAACAACTCCCCCCCGGCCCGGGGGGGAGGTGACTTTACCAAAAAAACTATACACGTTTTTTGGGTTCAAACCCCCATCACCCCCCCAAAATTTTTTTTTCTCTATTACCCCCCGGGAAAATTTTCCCCCCAAAAATTTATCTCTTGTTGTCATAAAAATAATTTTCCTCTCCACCCCTTTTTTTGAATTAAAAAAAAACTGCCCCAAAGGGAAACCCGTGGACAGCCTGAAACCCCCATTCGGGCAAGACATGAAAAGAACATTTTAACAATTTCCCCATAGATTATTACCTCCCCTCCTGCTCCAACTGGGGAAACCGCCACTAAAAATTGGGACCACATGATACGGGTTTTCCCCGATACCTCCAAAAACCTTTGGGGGGGAAAAACCCCCGGTACACCGGGGAGAGGAGCCCCTTTTAGGGGGCTGGATGAAGGACAAGCATATAGGGGTTTTTTTATAAGCCATACGACACTACAAAATCTCCCCCGGGTTTTGGGGGTTGAAAACCTTTAAACCCCCTTTAAAAACCGGGGGACTTTTCAAAACCTTTTAACCCCCATAGGTTCAGGATAGTTGGGAAAATTTTTAATTTCTTTTTTTCTTCACAAGGGTACGCATTTTACCTGTGAACCCTTTTCTTTCATAAAAAAACACAAAAAATTTTTAACACAGATGACGAGGAGATATTTGATAGCCCCTTTTTTTTTTTTAAAAAAAACCCCAAAATTTAGAAATGAGGGGGGTAATGGAAATTTTGGGGAAACCCGTTTTTAAAAGGGGGTCTGAGTCGAGTTTTTTATCCTCAGTCGAGGCAGATGGGTTTTGGGGGGTTTTTTTCTTGTATTTTTTTTTTTCCTGCTTTTTCTCACCATTCACACACACTCGTTCAGATTTTTAAATTTAGTCTTTCAGATAAAACCGGAGCCGGAGTTTACCCCGGGGTTTCCCCAAATTTTAAAAGGGGCAATAACAATTTCAGCTATCCTTGGGAAAAAAGCCCCTAGTCAAAAGAAAATTTCTTTCCCCAAAAATCAAACCCAAACCAGCTCCCCAAAAAAGGAAATTGAAGCTACCAAATATTTTTGTCCTCCTCCATCTCGTTTTTTAATATTTTTTTTTTTTTATTCAAACGAGGGGGTTTACAGCGTAAAATGCGAAAACCTTTTTTGAAGAATAATTTTCCCAAAATTTTAAATGTCCCAACTACCCCCCAAACCCACTATGGGGGGTAATGGTACCCGCCCCGAAAAAGGGCCCCAAACGCCCCTGTGTTTTTTTTTCCCCGATTTAAAAATTTTCCCCTTTACTTTATCCTTTTTTTTATAGATGGGGAAAGAAATAAAAACAATCACCCTTTTTTGGGGGTTTTTTTTTGCCACCGACTTTTGAGTGATTCTCACTAAATTATATTAACCAACTTTTTAAAATTTCAAGGTTACACTTTTGTTTTTGTGTTTTTGGCCCCTTAAAACCCCGGGGTGGAAAGGGTTTTTGAACTTCTTGGCCAATTGCATACTATCATTGACCCCTTTTTAAAGGGCCCCCTATTTTAAGGGGGGGACAGAGAGGGGGGAAAGGGGTTTTAGAAATAAAAACTAAAATTTCCCCCAAAAGGATTTCTTTCCCCTTTTCATGTGGACCAGGGCTCTACCAACTGAGCTTTTGGGGTGCATTGACCGAGATGAACAAATCAATGAAAAAAACTGTTTTTAAATGTTCAAATGTTCGGGATGCGCTTTTGTTGTATGACACCGCTTTTTGAAACGGAAATCCTGAGTTCAACCTCGCTCGGCGAGTAATTGGAAAATCTTGAAAAAGACCTTTTTCCCCCAAATTTCCCCCTCACCTTACTCGGGGAAAAAAGATACCGGGCCCTTTTTAAACCCCGCTTTAAATTTTGGGGCAAAAAAAATTTTAAAAATCGCCTAACAAAGGCGGGCATTTTTTTTTTTAATTTTTAAAGTTTTTGGTGTTGGCGGGGGCTCTTTGTAAGCTCTTTGAGCACTTTTTTTTGGTTTTTTGCCCAAAAAACGCTAAAATTTTAAAAATGCCGAAACATTTTGTAACTAAATGAAGGGAAGAGTTTTTAAAGTTAAGTTTTTTTATTTCAATTTTTGTTGACTCAAGATTAACTTTTTTTTTTAAATTTTGGGGGTTTAAAGATGTAGGTTTAATGTTTGGGGAAATTTCAAAAAACTGAAAAAAGCAGTGCATTCATTTTCGTCTCCGTTCGGATCCAGCTTGAAAGCCGTTTTTTTTTAAAAAACCCCTTTTAAAAATTTCCCAAAACCCGCCCCCAAAAAAAAGACGTAAACCTAAAACATTTATAAACTTTTCTTTTCATTTTCAAAGGGGGGGAAATTCCCCCTTCTTTTTTAAGTCCCAAATCGGGCCCCCGACATGGTGACCCCTGGGGGCCATTCATCTCTTTTGATCAGATAACCCCAAAAAAATAATTTTTTCTCTTCTCTTTCTTTGTCACCAGCTGTTAAAACCCCATTCAAAAAAAATTTTTTTTCGGGTTTCCCCTTTACTTTTTTTAAAACCCTTTTTTCTTTCCTGTGAAGCAAGATGTTCAATAAAATTTAAAACCCCCAAAAAATGCCCAAAAAAATTTTTATTTTTTTTTTTAAATTTTTGTACGAATTAATTAACGAACTAATCATTCAAAAGTTGTTCCAAAACAAAAAACAAAAAAAAATGTGCCCCTTTTCACTTTTGCTGGTAGAAAACTGAAAGAAAGTTTGATTCCGAGAAAAAAATTTTTTGTTTTGGGGTTTCCCCCTCGGTTCGGGGGCCCCCAAATGAAGGGGGGGCGCACTTTTTCCAAAAAAACCAAGAGATTTACTGAAGGAAAGATCAGCGAGAGCAAAACGGACCTGAAAGAAAAATGAATGCACTCGTTTATAGCCTTTTTAAAAAAGTGTACTACAGACTTTAGCTTTTGGGGGGAAATTTTGCTTCGGACTTGGAGGGAAAAAAACCTTCACCAAGGATTTGTTCGTCCCCCCAAACTTACCTGGGGGGAGGCAAAGGTCTTTTTCCCAAAGGCCCCAAAAAAAAATGGGGTTTTTTTTTATCCCTATGCTCCCCCCGGAGCCAAGAGGGGGAAAAATCAAATTAGCCCCAAAAAAATTTCTGCTTACATTTTCAAAAGCGCCCGTGTCCCCAATCCCGTATGAGAAGTGGGGGTGGAAAGGCCCCAATTTAAAAAAAAATGATTTTTCCCTCAAAAAAACAGAATCGCCTGGGCCTCAATTTCCCCCTTTTTAAAAAAAAAAAAACAAAAAAACTTGACCTTTTTTTTACTCAATATCCACTTAATTTTTGGCCCCCAAAAAACTTTACAAGGGGGGGCCCACCCCCAAAAACAACATGAAAATTAGAACAAGACATGGCCCCCCTGTTAAAAGGGATAATTTTTGTTTTTTTTCCCCCCCGAGACAACGCTTTTAAAAACCCCGGTACTCCCTTTTACACCTGAATACGGGAAGAAAAGTGAGTAAAGAGCCTTTCCCCCCCCCAAAAATTTTTCGCCGAGCGGGCTCGAACTCGGGGGGTTTTTCCCCCCCAAAGCGAGTGTCATACCCCCAACCACATAGCCGAAAAGGTTATAGGACAAGATCCTAGGGAACCTGACAGGGCCCCCAACAAAGTTTTTTTAAGGGGTTTTAAAAAAATACGTATTTTGGGAGTGGGAGGGGGGGTTTTGGGAAACCCCCCATCCAATTGTCGGGGGAAAAGAGGCCTAATAAAAAAATAGGGTTAGGGGGCATCTTTTTTTAGAATTTTTTTGGGTACTCATAAAAAAAGTCACGCTCTTTTCCCCGGCCCCCCGGAGTTGTCGTAAAACCCCCCCAAAAGGGGGGGGTTTAAAAACCCCCCCAAAAAGCCGAGAAAATTTTTTTTTTCTGTTGTCTTTGGGGACTTTTTCCCTCACTTCATCTCTTGTAGTAGTGAAGTAGGGATTTAAAAGGCGATCAGTTTTTTTTAATATAAGTAATTTTTTTGCACCCTTAAAGCAGAAATACTTTAAAAAAAAACACTAAAAACCTCACACAATAACACTTTTAAAACAAATTTTAAAAAAATGAAAATAGTATGCGTTGGCTAAGAAGCTCAAACTTTTCCCCCCCCCAAATATAACGGCCCCAAAACAAAAAAAGTGTTATCCATAACGTTTTATAGTCGGGTTAGTACTTTTTAGGGGGGCAAAAAATCTTTAAAAAACCGGAGGGGGAAAAACAATAACAAAGACCAAAAGGGGGGGCCCCCCTTTTGAACATCTAAAATTTTGTAAATGTTTAATAAATTTAAAAAGGGGGCTGGGGCCCCCTTTTTCCCCTTCCCAAACCCCGGGAAATCACTAAAAACCTAGAGATTTTTTTTTAAAAAAATTTGAATTTTGGAAAAAACCCCCTTTTTAAAAAGAGCATTTTTCATAGATAGTTTTTTTTTCAACAACATTAACATGTAAAACCCCAAAAACAATACTTTGATCCCAAAACCCTAAAATTTTTTTTCATAAAAAGTAATAAAGGGGGAAAGGGGTAAAATTTTAAACCCCGGGTAAACTAGGGAAAAATAGTGGGGTTTTTTGGTTGAGTTTTTTAAAAAAGTTATTTTTTTCATCCCCCCCGTTTCCCCAAAAGGTTTGGGCCCCAAGAGCAATGCTCGATAGAAAATTTTGAAGATGACGCCCCCTCAGGCCCCTTTTTTATCTTTTTTTTCCAAACCCCCCTTTATGAAAAAAAGCTCACTAAAAAAATGTTTTTTTCCCCAAATAAAAAACTTTCCCCTTAAACACCCAGATTTGTGTGTTGGTCCGTTTTTTCTTCCGGGGGGGAATGTTATGCCCCCTTTTACCAAGGCATACTGCCCCATGTCTTTCGATTGCTATGGCCGTATTGAAATGGGGGGCGTCAGTTTAAAGGGTGGTGAATTTTTTTTCCCCGGGGGCCCCCGGGAAGGGTTTGGGTTTTTCTTGTTTTTATTGGATTCAATAGTTTTAAAGGGGCACGTCCCCCCGCAACGGGGGGCCATCGGGGTTTCTAAACCAAAGAAAATGGGGACTTTTTTTCTTCTTTTCTGGCTAAATTTTTTTTTTTTGTTTTGGGGGATCAGAATGATAAAATCAAAACTTGATCATATTTAAAAATTTTTTTTCTCCCCCTGATACATTTTAAAAGCCCGTCTTAGAAATTTTTTAAAAGGGGGGCCCCCCCATTTTTCCGTTTTTTTTTGACCCAAAATTACAAAGGTTTACCATGCTTTTTTTTCGAGGGAATGACTTTTACGACTTTTTTAAGCGTTTTTATTGAGGGGTTTTTTGGTCTTTTCCCCGGGAAAAACAAGGGGTTTTTGGTTTAAAATGGGGAAACAGAACTGCGATCCCCCTGGAACGAAACTTTTTCACGTTGAAAAAAAGACGGTTTTCCTTTCCCCGGAGTGATATTGTAGGTTTTTAAATTTGCAAACATTTGACAACACCACTGACCCCCATTGAAAAAAAAATAATAATAATAATAAAAAAAAAATAAAAATTTTAAAAATAAAATAAAAATTTAAAAAGATAATAATAATAATAATAAAAATTTATAATAATAATAATAATAATAAAAAATAATAAAATAATAATAATAAAAATTTTAAGGGGAAAAGGGGTAATAATAAAAATTTTTAAAATTTTAAAAAAATTTTAAAAAAAATAAAATAATAATAATAAAATAAAATAATAATAATAAAAATTTAAAAAACAAAAATAAAAATTTAAAAATAAAATTAATAATAATAAAAATTAAAAAAAAAAAATAAAAATAATAATAAAAAAAAAAAACAAAAAAAAATTTTTTTAAAAAAAAAAATTAAAAATAATAATAATAATAATAAAAATAATAATAATAATAAAAAATAAAAAAATTTTAAAAAAAATAATAATAATAAACTAATAAAAATAATAATAGAATTTTAAAATTTTCCCCCAAAAAAAGGGGAAAATTTCCTTGGTTCACATTGAGCTAAAAATAAAATAAAATTTAAAACGTAAAAATGGGCATATTATAGATAGTTGGGGAAAAAGACTCACTCGGGGCTTTGTTGTTTTTTTTTTGGGGCCCTCCCCCCTTTATGAGTAAAAACTCACAAAAGTTTAACCTGGCAAAAAAACGTTCATGGATACACACAGGTTTTTTTTTTTGGTTTTCCCCCTTTAAAAATTTTGGGTGGCAATGTTTTTAGCTTTTTAGCCAAACGCATCTAAATATACACACCCCCCCCACCCCACACTCCCCCAAGGCATAATAGTAAACGCTTGGCTAAGAAGCTCAAAACATTCCATCCAAGATAAAGACCAACACACAAAACTAAAATTTTTAACTTAAACTTTTAAAAGCAGTAAAGTTTGGGGGCCCCCAAAAGTAAACAAAGGTCGAGAAAAAACCCCTTGGGGAAAACCACATGTTCCTTCTTTACAGCCACGTTCCAAAAAAATTTTTGAAAAAAAAAAAACCTTTTTTAAAAAAAAACTGTTAGGTGGGGGAAAAAAACACATATTCATAAAAAACCCAAACATGCATCAAATAATTCTAGATAGGATTTTTTATGGAACAAAAGGTAAAATTTATCAAAAATTTTTGTCTAACTAATTTTTTTAAAACCCAAAAACCAAAAAAATTTCCTGGTGTGAACAAAACGAAAATTATTTCGGGTCCTGAAATTTTTTTAATAAAATTTTTTCCTTTTTTAAAAATTTTTTTTCCCCCCCAAATGTTTTTTTTTATGTAAACATATTTTCAAAACGAAAGTGTATTGCCAACTCAAACCCACAAAAAAGGGGGGCCCCAAAAATTTTTCGTAAATTAAACCGGTCCCAACGGAAAAACACCACAAATTTTTATTGTTTTTTTTTGGGGCACCTAATTTTTAAAAACTCTTTTTAAAAAACCGGGTTTTTAAAAAAGTTAGTGATATTACCCGGGCCCCTTTTTAAAAAAAATGGCCTGATACTGACCAGAAAAAAGACTTTTTAAAAGCCAGTTTTTTTGCCACAAAAGAAAACCCCCCAAAAAATGAGTTTAAACAAAAGTTTTTTCCAAAAAAAAAAAAAATTGTTGCCATAGCTCTACTAAAAAAAAAACTCCTAAGCGGGGGCAAAAAACCAAATAAAGGGCGTCAAACTGCCCCCCCTTTTGGTTTCGTTCAGGCCCCTTTAAAAAAACGGGTGGCTACGGGATTACACCGGATGGCAAAAAAACCCCAAAAAAAAAGACCCGATTTTTTTAACTTCAAACTATCTATAGACAGGGGGGACTTGACGTCACTCATGTCTTTGTTTTAAAATTTTTTTTTCATTTTGCTTTTTTGATAATTCCACTAAATTGTTTTTAAACCCGACAAAAAGGGGAATGCGGTTTTCACAGATTCTGCCCTTATTTTGGGGAACCCCAAAACAGTGAAAAATTTTTTAAAAAAACCCGCACACATTTAAAAATTTTTTTTTTTTGGGGACGATATTTTACGAGTGAACAAAACTCAAAAATCACAACAAACCCTTTTTTTTTTAAAAACCCCTTTAAAACCGAGAGAAAAACCAAAACCCCGTGTGGGGAGTCATTGGCTTTTTTCCCTTTTTTCCAAAAACCCCAAGGACTAAATTTTTTGGGGGAAAAACTTTTACTCAATAAACGTTAAAGGGTTTTTTCACATAGTTTTTGTTTTTTGGTCCGTTATATTTCCCCGAGGGGAATGTTGTGAGCTTCTTAGACAAGCCGACTACTATAAGCCCCCACAACACACACACACAACAAACTCACACACATGTAAAATTGGGGCTCTTGAAAAACTCATAAATTTTTAGTAAAACAAACATTTCTTCACGCCCCCCCAAACCCCCAGAGAAGCAAAACTAAAAAGATAACAACCAAACAAATAATATCAAAATGTTTTGTACGTTTTCCCGGGCCCCGGGGTTTTATTTGCCGGCCCCGACACCCAAATTATTCTTTCGGTCTCATTGATTGTTGTAATTTGGGAAAAACCCCAAACCAACGTAAAAATCGCCCAGACAACTGGAAAAATTTTTTTAAGGGGGCCCTTTTTGCGGGGGCCATCCCCCCGGGGAAATATATTTTCCCCCAAAAGGATTCTGCACTTCTTCCCTTTTTAAAAACTTGGGGGGATGCCGAAAAAAAATTTTTTTAAAATTTTTTTTTTTTTTTTTACACGTTCCTTTTTTTTAAAAAAAATTTTTTTTTTCAATTTTTTTAAAACGCCCAAAAATTTTTTTTCCCCGACCTGCCGGTCCTTGAAGCCCCCTTTTTTTAAATCTCCCTTTTCCCCAACTTTCAGTTCCAAATCATTTTTTTTGGGGGATTATTGGATTAAAAGATTATGGGGGAGAATTGTTTTTTTTTTTTAAATTTTTTTTTAAAAGTTGTACACATCATTTTAAAACCCTTTTTTTCCCCCCCTTTTTCAACTTTATTATTGGGTCTACGCGTGACGTCACTTCCCCCCGTAATGACGCATAGTGACGATTAACTGGTTTTAGACTAAAAAGGGGAAAAAAAAAGGGGGGCCCCTTATGAAATACTTCCCGCCGAGCAAAAAAATGGGGCCCGCGTTTGGGTTTTTTTTTCGTAACTCCCTTTTTAGTAACCCCTCCAACCCCCAAAATTTTTAAAAAAATTCAAGCTGTACAAAACAACGCTGCAAGAAAAGTTAAAAAACCCCCCCAAAACCCCCCCACCCCCCCATAAACCTTAATTTACCCGGGGGGTTTTACCCCCCCCCTATTTTTTTTACATTTTTTGAACAAATTAAAAAGGGGAAAAAAAAAAAAAATAATGTTTTAGTTTTTTTTTTTCTCATTTTTTTAAAACCTTTTTTTTTCCCAAATTTTTTTTTAAAAAAAACAGAAATCTCTAGGGGGGAGGGGGGAATTTTAAAAAAAAATAAAGACCCAAAAAAAAAACCCCCTTTCTTCTCGTGTCCTTTTTTCGAGGGGTTCACGGGTTTTGGGGTTTTTAAAAAGCATCAACATAACCCTGTTTTTCCCCCGTTTATAAAAACACTGAATATTTAAACCCCATGCCTTAAATTTTTTGGTCTGATAACCCCCAAAAAAATGGGGGTCACATTTTTAATGGAAATATCAAAAATGAACAAAGTATTGTCCAATTTTTAAATTTTCTTAAAAAAAAGGGCCCAAAATTGTTTTTCCCCGGGGGGCAGACTTGCCTATATGTACACGTTTTTGGGGGAAAACCCCAAAAATTTTACCTAAGACCTTTTTCATCCCCCTTTTTTTAAAAAAAAAATCTAAGATTTAAAAAACGATAGAACAATCTAAATCTGAAAAAAAATCGCATAGATCTTTTTGAAAAAGGGTGGGGTGGGGGGGGGGGGAGTAAAAGGGGGTTTACAGATATCATTTAAAATTTTTTCCTAAACTTTTTAATTTTTTAAAAAAAAATATTTTTGGCGCAACCCCCTTCATTCTTTCAATTCCCAAAAATTTTATCCTATAAATCGTAATTTGTGACCACTGGGGTTTTTTTTAAAAAATAAAAAAATTTTAAAAAAAAAATTTTTTTTTTAAAAAAGTTGTGACAACCCCAAAAACCCCCCTTTTAAACGAGAGAATTTTTGACATCCTTTTGCCCCATGCCCCTAGCCCCAAAAAAAACCCAAAAACCAAAAAAAAAAATAAACAAAGCTTTTTTAACGAGATGAAATTTTTTAACCCCCCTAGCCTCCAAAAAAAAATCAAAAAAAAACCAAAAACCTTTCCCCGACGCGTTAAGTTTGACTTTCCCGCTACCCCCCTCTAGACAATCAACCCACCGAAGTTTTGGGGAGACGAGATTATGAAAGTTTAAAAATCCGTCTTTTTATTAAAAAAAGAAAACCCCCGGGGCCCCTGTGGGGCCCTCGTCCTCTACGCTTTCTAAAAATCGAGACAAAAACCAAAGCCTTGTAACGAATGGTTTTTGACATCCGTCGTCAAACCCCTTTTTAGAAAATTTTAAAAAAAAAAAAGCCAAAGCCTTACATCCTCTCAGCCCTTCCCCCGTCTAGGCCTCTAGACAACTAAAAAAATAAACACCCAAACCCTTGTAAAAAAAAAATTTTTTTTTACATCCGTGTCAAAATTCCAAACAACGAATAAAAAAAAAAACCCCCAAAAACCCTTTGGGTAAAAAATTTTTTTTTACATCCGTCCCAGCCCCCTAGACAATCACACAACCCAAATTTTTGCAGACAAAAAAAATTTTTTGACATCATCGCTAGACCCCTAAACAAAAAAAAAAAAAAAAATTTTTGGAAGACAAAAAAAAATTTTTAAAAACACCATCTCAGCTTTTTTAACAATTAAGAAAAAACCCCCAAAAAGCCTTGCAAAAAATTTTTTTTAACCCCCCCATCTCGCCCCTCTAGAAAATTTAAAAAAAAACCCCAAAGCCTTCCCAAAAATTTAAAATTTTAACATCATCCGCCCCCTAAAAAAATTTAAGACAAAACCCCCAAACCCCTTGCAGCCAATTTTTTTTAAAACATCCATCTAAAGCTCTCTAGACAATTAAAAAAAAACCCCCAAAAACCCCTTTTGCAAAAAATTTAAAAGAAAAACCACCATCTCAGCCTCTAAAACAATTAAAAAAAAACCCCCCAAAAACCCGGGCGGACAATTAAGTTTTAACATCCATCTCAGTTTTTCTAGACAATTAAACAAAACCCCAAAGCCTTGCAGACAATTAAGTTTGACACCCACCCTCGCTCCTAGAAAAAAAAACCCCCAAAAACCAAACCCCCTTTTTGGGGGGACGTTTTTAGATTTTTGAACCGTCGGCTAACTCTCAAAAAAATTTTAAAATAAAAAAAAAAAAAAAACCCCAAACCCCTTGGGGCGACAAAATAAGTTTAACATCCATCATCTAGACCCCCCAAAAAAACGAAAAAAGAAAAAACCCCCAAACCCCCTTGCAGACAATTAAAAGTTTAACATCCTTCCACTCTCTAGACATTAAGAAAAAACCCCCAAACCCCCCTTCCCCCAGACGAAATGTTTTTTGCCCCCCCGTCGTTTCGGCCTCTCCCCGCCGCAAAATACCAAAAAATGCTTTTAAAAAACCCCTTTTCCCAAAAAAAATGTAGAATGCACACCGGAAAAAAATTTTGGGGGGGGGGCCAAAAATTTTTTTGGAAAAAGTCGTTTAAAAAAACCCCTTGGGGTTTTCGTCAAAGGCAAAAGTGGGGGTCGGGAAAATTTTTTTCCCGGGGATTGATGTTTTTTTTTTTTAAAAAAAATACCATTTTTTCCCCCTCCTAAAAAAATTCTTCCCACAACAAACTTTTAAAAACCCCTTTAACGTATAATATAACCCCCTTTTAAGGAAACTAACCCCCCAATTTTTGGCCGCAAAAACCCCAATAACAAGAGAGCAAAGGCGCCAACTACTTCATTCAAAAAAGTAAAATTTTTTCAAAAAAATTTTGACTCCGTTACCCCCCAACAAATGAAATTTTTCCCCCTACGAATTCTAAAAAAACCCCCCTCGGTCATCTTGTTTAAAAATTTTAAAAAATTTTTTTTTCCAAAATTTTTTTGGGGAATTTTTTATGTATATAACCATTTTTTTTCAAAGTACTAATAATAAATGGGCATGATCAATAGATAGTATGGGAGATGACGTCACCCGGGGCCCTTTTTATTGTTTTTTTCCATCCGCGTTTGTGAGTTTGTTTTTCACAAAAAAATATTAACCAACTATAAAAATTTTTGGTTTTCACGAGTTTGTTGTTTTTTCCGTTATAAATTCCGGAAAGGCAATGTTGTGAACTCCTTGGGGCCCAACGCATTTTAAACTATAATTTTCCCCTTTTTTTTTGCTTTTAGGTCCCTTGGGGGCATTTAAAAGTGTTTCTCAAAAAAAAACCCCCATAGTGGGGAAAAAAATTTTTACTTTTGAAATATCCTTCATCACCAAAAGGGGGTTTTCCCATTCAGCTTTTTTCCCGGGTTTTTTTTACCTTTTTTATAAAAAAAGCAGCGTGTTTACCCTTGTTAAGAAATACCCCAAAATTTTGACGTCAACCAAACTGTGGGGGGATGACACTTGGGGGGGAAAAAAAGAATATAAAACCCCCATTGGGTTTCAAAAATGTGGGGGAACAAAATTTCCCCCAAAACAAATGTCCCAGACAGAAAATTTTTGGGGGGGAGCGTAAAAGAGCGAGTTATATCATTTTAAAAAAAAACCCCCGGAAATTTTAAAAATTTTTGACCTTTTTAAAAAAGATATCCCCCCCGTCTGACACCAAATACAATACACAAGGCAGCCTATGAATCCACCGTCCCCAGGAAATTTTTTTTTCACTTCCCAAACTGGGTGGGGGATCCTAAAACCCCCCAAAAAGGGGGCAGGGGGGGGACTTTTTGTGTCTCTTTCCCCCCCAAAACCCCTTTTTTCCCAAAATTTTTTTCCCGGGGATTGTTTGGGGAAAGGATTACTTAGTTTTGTCCCCGATCCTTCCCGGGGGCCCCCTTGGGGTGGGAGGAAACAGTCGAAGAAAAAAGTTATATTTTTGGGGGAAAAATTTTTTTTCCTTTAAATAAATCTTTTCCCTTTTTTTTGGGATTGTATTATTTTGGGTTTTTAAAATTATATTAAAAAGTTTAAAAAAAATAGGAGTGTATTCCTCATAGAGGGGGCCTGTGCTTTTTTTGGGGTAGATTTTTTGGTGATCTAAAACCCCAATCCTTTGGGGGTTTTGCTCGGGAAAAAAACATCGATCCCTTTTTTTCCCCCTTTTTCCCCCATTTTTTAAAATTTTTTTTGGGGGTTTCTTTTTTTAAAAATTCCCCATAACTTTTTACTATCCCTTTTTTTTCCTTTTTACTGGCCTGATACAACCAAAAAATTTTTAAAAACCCCGAAAAACCCCCTTTAAAAAAAAACAAACAAACATTTCCCCCAATGAAATAGAAACCATTTTTTTTGACATCCCCCTTTCCTTTCCCTTTTTTTCATTTTTCTATTTTAATCCGTATGAGTGATTTTAAATTTAAAAATCCAAAAAATTTTACGTGAAATGAAAAAACGTCAAGACCCTTTTTTTAATTTAAAAACAAACACAATTTTTTAAAATATTTCAAAATTTTTCCCCCTAACTAAAAACTTTAATTTTATTTATATAATTTTTATAAAAGCTTTTTAAAATGTGAAAAGAGAAGCTATAAAAATAAAATTATCTAAAACTTAAAACCCATAATATCGAATTCCCCCTTTTTTTTTTCCTTTCTTTTCATTTTGTTTATATTTTTTAAGGGTCCGCTTTTGTGACCTACTTTTTAAAAAAACCCAAAATTTCCCCCCCAGAACCGTTGAACCTGAAAAAGAAAACAAAAAAAAAAAAAAAACAACGTATTTCAAACTTTGCCCCCAAAAAAAGTCGTCCCCCCCAAAAAAATCCGTTCCCCTTTTAAAAAAACCCTCATTTTTGGGGGGGAAAAAAAAAAACAACAACAAAGACTCCCAAACCTGGGCCTTTGCGAAGTCCTCTTTGAAGTCCCAGGTTTTTTTAGTTTGTTTGGGGGTTTTTTTTTTTTAAGATGAGGTCATTTTAATTCCCTAAACCCTTTTTTTTTTTTAAATTTTTTAAAACGAAAAATCTGGCCAAAATGTTTTTTACGTGTTTTTGTGGATTTTTTTTCTTCGTTTTTTTTTTTTTTTTAAAAACTAGAGCACAGCATTTAAAAAGGGGGTTTACTGTGGATGACCTGGTAAAGTCTGGCCTTTTTTTTGTTTTAACGCCCCCCCCCCCGCCCCGGCACTTTTCTTTTATCCAAACTGGGTTTTCCGACAGAATGCAAAAAAAAAAATAGAATTTTCCCCCTTTAAAAATCACCCACGGCCCAAAACGGGAAAAAATCCCCCAAATTTTTTTTTGTTTGTCCTGGGAAAAAAATCTATTTAAATTTTTTGCAAATTTTTCCCAGTTAAAATACTCATAAAAATCTGCCATCGGAAGAACGTGCCCAAAAAAAACAACACACAAAAC
>NW_027622347.1:0-13130 GCF_034508935.2 Berghia stephanieae
CGATTTTGCCTCAATCTCGAAGCAAAAGCTTGCCGATCTTCTCACCAGCCCAAAAATATTTGCAGTTGTAGTTTTGATAACCAAATGCAAAAATGGGTTATTCCATTGCGTGATGGACAATATTTTGGTTTTGAGTGGTCCTTCTAACAATGAGCCCAAGAAATTTCGGGTTACTGTCCTAAAAATACATACACGTCGATTCCAATATAAAAACAGTTTGACTTTGTGGGTCATATTTTCGAGTTGTTTTCAAGAATCGTCGCATGGTGTTTGGCGGCTATGTGGTTAGTGGTATGACACTCGCTTTGGGATCGGAAGGTCCTGGGTTCGGCCTCGCGTGGGGCCATAGTTGGTCCTTGGAAAAGGCCTTTTTACTCACATTCTTTCCCGTACTCGGGTTTAAAATGAGTACCTGGCCTTTAACAGCGTTGTCTTTGTCCGAAAAATTGTAATATCCCCTAAGGGGGTCATGCTCGTCCAAAATGTTAAATTTGTTGTTGACCAGGCCCCCTTTAAAGCGCTTTGACACATTTTGGGATTTTGGCTATAAAAAGCACAATTTTTTAATATTTTTTTTTTTTCCCGGGAAATGTCCCCTGAAAAACACATTTTGGGTTTTTGTCCTGGGCAAAGGAATAATAAATGAGGAATGATGTGAGAAAATTATCATGGCTATAAGCCAGATGTCTAAGTACAAAGGATGTCCTTTGTGAAACCCCATCAATTTCAAATGCCACATTGTAGTTCAGTTTTATTTATTTATTTATTGTGGTGTTGTTTTCGTTTTTTAATTTTTTATTTAGCTTTTTTTGCGTTCATTTTGTGTGTGTGTTTTTTGTGTTTACTATTGTACCTTTACATAATTACTTTAATTAATAGTGGGTTTTTATCTCTTAATCTAAGGCGATTTGCGCAAAAAAAAAAACAAACAAAAACAAAAAAAAAAAAAGAAACGATAAAAAAACAAAACCAGACAAAACAAAAAAAAAAAAAGAAAAAACAACAAAACATATTAAAAAAAGAAACAGAAAAGGCAAAACCTTACATTTTTTAAAATTTTTAAATCTTTACTTAGGCTAAATTTTGTTATTTTGAAAGGTACTCCGTACCAAGCAATCAAATAAAATAAAGCTTTAAAACATCTGTTTAGGCCCCCAATTAAAAGCAGTTTTTTCAAATCTCTGTTTTGAGATTTCATTTCGAAAACAGCTGGAGATGCGCAAGTGGAAAAAGGGTTTAAAACGAGGTGGAAGATCTGGAATTTTCCGGGGGAAAATAAAAAAAACAACGGGTTATTAATTTCCCCAAAATCGAAAAGGGGGAAATTTTTCCCTGTAAATCGCTGGCTAAAAATTGTTTTTTGCAGCAATGAATATCCCAAAAATATTTTGCTCCTAATAGGAAAGAGCTACAATTAACACGAAGGAATAAAATTTAGCAACTGCTTTTTCGTCGAGTGTCCTTTTTCCCGTTCAGCGAGCTTTTGACAGCTGTAAATAACTACCTACCGCACTGCCGTTTTCATCTTCAGAGGAAACCATTTTTGGCTTGTTTAAAATCGGCTTCACAAAGGGGGAAGATCGAAGACCGTAGGGCCAGTCGATTTTGATAGCCGTGTTTTGGTATTCGGTGTTTGCGCCTGACAGCAACCCCCGGTTTTAAATTGCATGGTTTTTGGTTTAAATCGTTTTTTTTTTTTCCTTTAATGTCTTTTTTTCTTGGTAAAAACATACTAAGGGGGCTGTAAAAAGTATTATAAAATATCAGGATGTAAAATTTTGGGCCCCGTTCTTGGTCCATCATGGCTTTTAAATGCGTTATATAAAGACTTAGTCACAATTTGGAAACAAAAATGTGTTGGAAACCAAAAGCAACAGTTTTTATTTTTTTTTTAAATTTTTATAAGTTCAAAATTTTTCCCCCCTCTTCGCGTCTGGCAAAAGGCCGGTTAAATTGAATTTGTAATTTTTAATTTACAAAGTACAATGGAAATTTACAAGTAGAGGGGGGTCTTGTTTTTACCAGGTGAACGAATTGCATTATGTTCAAGTTTTCGTCGTGAATAATATTTTTTTTTTCTTTTTTTTTTTACAAACTTTTAGTTGAAAGGGGTTCTTTACTAACTTTTTTTTTACCTTGTCTAATACTACTTAAGGGGGCACATAAATGACAATTTTTATGTAAAAAATTTTAAAAAAAAAACAAATCTTCATTATCGAAAAAGAAAACTATAAAATCTTGATTTGCGACATCAAAATTTTATTGGAACAAAGTGCGAGAAAAAAATTTTTTGGGGGCACTCTTTTTTTTTTTTCCCCCGGGAAAACTGGGACTTTTAAAAACCAGTTGGCAGTCTGATTTATAGAGAACGAGGCCTGGGCCTAAAAAAAAGCATCCCTTCAGAGCCATTTTGGGCCCGGAGCCGGAGTTTTTCCCGGTTTCTATGTGTGAACGGACAATAACAATTGCTTTTTCTTTAACAGGGGGGTAGTCATCGCAAAGTACTTTTTCCCCCAACTAACAGACCCCCTACACATTCACTGCTGGGAGACGGGGTCAAAAATAAATTTCGTCTGCACCCGGGGGCGATTTCGGTCCTTTACGTTGAAGCGAGGCTCTACCCAAAAGAGCATCCCCCCCTGGGACGTAAAAAACATCAAAAAATTATTAACAATGGATTTTTTGGAAATAAATGGGGCAGAAATGGACGTTTTCCGGGGCCAAACTCTTTTCAGCAAACAAAAAAAAAAAATAAAACGAAAAAATTTTAATCACGAATTTTGTTTTAATTTTTGGGGTAACCCGAGATTTTACCAAAAGTGACGTAAAGGTTTGTTTTCATTTGATTGTATTCCCAAAAAGTCGAGCACTTTAATCAATTTCTCATGTTTTTTTTGTTTTCCTTTTTTTGGGGTTTTTTATTTTTTTGGGGTTTCCCAAAAATTTTCCATTTTTTTTATATTGATTCTTTTCTTGTTTTTTTTTCTGGCAACCCAATGTCTTCATCCTCGTCCTCTCTGTTAAAAGGGAATGCCTATGTTTGTTTGAGCAAGCGAGGGTTCAAATCGTAAACGGCACCCTTGTAAAAAAATATTTTTAGAATTATCCCAACTATCGGGGGGCCCCCCCCTGGTGTAAGGTAGCACGTCAACCGGTAATCAGAAGGTCGAGGTTCGATCCCTATCGAGGTGACTGATTTTTGGGGGGTGATTTTTTTTTGTATTTTTTTTTCTTGTTTGTCTGGCCCGTTCATACAAATTTCCGTTCTTTATTTTCTTTTCAAAGCCTTACATCTCCTCTTTAAGTAGCAATACGTTAACATCTGACATAACTTCCCTCGAAAAGAGCTTAATTTAAAGGGGTCAAAAATATGGAACAAGGGGGGCGCCCTTAAAATATTTCCCGACGGCATAAAAGTGTATCCAAGGAAAAAATTTTAAAATATGATCATGTTTTGACTTTTAACATTTTGACACATGACATATAAAAAATTCTAGCCACATAAGAAAAAAAAGTACTGATTTTCTTTTTTAACCCCGCACCCCGGCTTGGCGATGACTCAGATATTGAATCCAATTTAGGCCCCCCAACTTTAGATCCCCATCTGACACATTCGCCAAAAATATCCTTGCAAAATTTTAAAACTACAAGTTAACAGGCATGTGTGATTTGGGTAAGGAGAAAAAGATGCCCGCATTAATTTCCAGACCTCCCCAAAATATGCACAGCAAAAAAAGGTTTGTTTGGGAAAACCCCAAAAATTAAACTGTTGATTGTTGTTTATGATATAGAAAGGGTAAACTCCGATTCCTGGTATCTCTAAAGGACAAGTTTTTTCCTCCAAACCCCGAGGATGACAACGGACTCATCCCCAACAAAACACAATAAATGAGGGGTAACAATTAGTAGTAGTAGTGTGTGTATGTATAGTAGTAGTAAGTAGTATAGTAGTAGTAGTATAGTATGTATTAGTATAGTAGTAGTAGTAGTAGATTTAGTAGTATAGTTTTTGTTTTTTTTGTTTTTTTTGGTGTAGAAGAAGGAGAAGAAGAACAAAAAAAAGGAAAAGAAGAAGAAGAAGAAGAAGAAAGAAAAGAAGAAGAAGAAGAAGAAGAAAAAGAAGAAAAAGAAGAAGGAAGAAGAAGAAGAAAAAAGAAGAAAAGAAGAAGAAGAAGAAGAAGAAAAAAGAAGAAAAAAAGAAGAAAAAAAAAGGGGAAAGGATTTAATTAAAATATATAAAGGGGAAATATTATACTGGATTTTGGGGTATTAACAAAAATTTTTATTTCAGAATTCCCCAATAAATGAGTAATAAAAACCATTCCCGCTAGCGATTTAAAAAAACGGCTGATAAAGATTATTGCATTTAACACATTCCCCCTGTCGATTCATCTCTTCCCATCCCAGCCCCCAAAAGGGTTATTTTTATCCTCAAACCGCACCATAAACACCCACGTTCCTTGGGGCCCCCCAAAAGAGGGGAATTCTCAACACATTTGCCAATTTTACGACACCCCCACGTATTCTTTACTAGAATAGTGAGACATTTGTCGGTTTTTACGACATGCCGCTGTGTTCTTTTCTAAAACTTTTTAGGCACTTGGTTGATTTTACGAATTTTCTTCTTTCTCTGACCCCTTACAAAAAGAATTATTGGACACCCTGAAAGTTTCCAAAGAATCAACAAAATTGCCCTATTGACTTCCGTTAAATTTAAAGTCTCGTTTAAAATTGGGGGGAAAGAAAATTTTTGAGGCTTAAAGTCATCGTAAAAAAAAAAAAATGCCGAGGAAGTTCGCAAGGATTCTCAACTATAAAAAATTTTTATTGGGGTGAATTAAAGGTTTTTTAGCATTTTTTGTGATGTCAAATCAAATAAATTTAAAAAAGCGAATGTTTTGTTATTTAGGGGAAATAAAAGCAAAACATTTTATTCCCCCCCCCCCCCCCCCCCCCCCCCACCCCACACCCCCCCCCTACTTTTTTTTTTCAGTTTCCAGTGAAAGAAAATGAAATAAATTCAAAAATGCGGTAATTGCCCGGACAACTTTAAATTTTTTGTTCGTTAAACCTTTACTTTTTGTGAATTAATGTATTCATTATTTTCGTGGGCACCCCCTTCTTTTTTTTCCCCGCAAAATTAATCAGAATGTTCTAAAAAATTTCTTTATTTTTATAGTACCCCCCCCCCCCCCCCCCAAAACCGGCCCGATTCATTCATTCATTCATTCATTAATTAATTCATTCATTCATTTTTTCTCTTTAAAAGCAAAAGATTCTGTCCCAAATAGTAATAAAATGCATTGGTAAAATCAGAATCCCAAAACTTTTCAGTCGGGGAATGAAAGGGAAGAAAGAAAAATTTTTATTCTTATTTCTTTGGCACTTTTCTACTCACTTCATATCTTTTTTTTACCCCAAATAGTGCGCCCACTCACTTTTCTGAAAAAAAATTTACCCCATACACCGGAGCATATCAATTCCAATCGTTTTATGTTATTTTTTGATGAAAAATGGCTTTTTTAAACTTAATGCTGGGAAAATTACTTCGCGGGTGGGGAAAAAAATCGGCGATCCAAATGGGTGAGAGGGGATCTAGAAATGACTTTGGGGGTTTAAACGAATTTTTAGTGTTGTGGAAAGTCAAAGGTGTCCCCTCTCACCCCCCGGGGGAGTGTCGTAAAAATAAGGGGGCAGGTTTCAAACCCCCCCCCGCCGCGAAAATTTTTTTTTTTCTCTTTTGTCTTTTTGGACTTTTCTACTATTTTACTTGTTGTTCCAACTAAAGGCCGTCCCCCCCTTTCTGAATTAAAAAATTTTCCCCCCCACCGAGCATACCAATGTCTCAATCGTTTCATGTTTTATGTTTGTGAGAGAATATTGGCATTAAGCTTAACTTGGTCAAAATTACTTCGCGATGGTGGGACGAATCGGCGATCTCAAGAATGGGTGAGAGAGGGACTAGAAATGACTTTGGGTTTGAAAAAGAATATTTTTTTGTTCGTGATACTCCCGGTTGGCCCCGCTTCCCTCCAGGCGGTTTTTCGTACCAATAAGGGCCGGTTCAAACCCCCCCACCGCCGCGAAAAAATTTTTATTCTCTATTTCTTCTGGCACTTTTCTACTCACTTCAATCTTGTTGTTACCAACAAAGTGCCTGCTCCACTCCTTTTTGAATTAAAAATCACCCCCCACACCGGGGGATACTCAATGTCTCAATCGTTTCTAGTTAATGTTTGTGATGGAAATTGGCTATTAAGCTTAATGCTGGTCAAAAATTCTTCCGCGATGGTGGTGAACGAATCGGTGATCTCAAGAAAGTGGTGAGAGGGGGTCTAAAATGACTTTGGGTTTGAAACGAATATTTTAGTGTTCGTGGATAGCTCACACGGAGACCACGCTCTTACCTCCAAGGGAGTTGTCGTCCATAAGGTGCAGTCCAACCCCACCGCCGCCGCGAAAATTTTTTTTATTCTCTATTGTATTCTGGCACTTTTTACTCACTTCATATCTTGTTGTTACCAACATAATGCCTGCTCCACTCACTTTTCTGAATTAAAAATTCACCCCATAACCGGAGCATACCAATGTCTCAATCGTTTCTATGTTATATGTTTGTGATAGAATATTGGCTATTAAAACTTAACTGCGGTCAAAATTACTTCGCGATGGTGGGGAACGAATCGGGGATCTCAAGAAGTGGGAGAGAGGGTCAGAAATGACTTTGGGTTTGAAACGAATATTTTAGTGTTCGTGGATAGCTCACACGTAGACCAGCTCTCACCTGCCAGGCGAGTTGTCGTACCAATAAGGTCGAGGTTCAAACCCCACCACCGCCCGCGAAAAATTTTTTATTCTCTATTGTCTTCTTGGGACTTTTCTACTCACTTCATATCTTGTTGTTTTCCACATAATGCCTGCTCCACTCACTTTTCTGAATTAAAAATTCACCCATACACCGGAGACACCCATGTCTCAATCGTTTCAATGTTTATGTTTTATGAAATTTGTATGAGATACTTGGCTAAATTACTTGCTTTGGGGAAGAATCGGGATCTCAGAGTGGGTGAGAGGGATCTAGAAATGGCTGGGTTTGAAACGAATATTTTGTGTTTGGAAAGCCAATTTTAGAGTGCGTCTACTCACAGGGAGTTGTCGTACCACAAGGCGCAGTTGTCAACCCACAACGCGCGTAAACCCACCACCGCGAATTTTTTTTTTCTCTATTGCTTCTGGCACTTTTCTACTCACTTCATATCTTGTTGTTACCAATAAGTGCCTGCTCCACTCACTTTTCTGAATTAAAAATTCCACCCCATACACCCGGAGCATACTCAATGTCTCAATCGTTTCTATGTTATAGTTTGTGATGAGAATATTGGCTATTAAGTTAACTGCTGGTCAAAATTACTTCGCGATGGTGGTGAACGAATCGGCGATCTCAAGAAGTGGGTGAGAGAGGGATCTAGAAATGACTTGGGTTTGAAACGAATATTTTAGTGTTCGTGGATAGCTCACGTAGACAAGCTCTAAGCCAGCGCACGCTTCGACCAATAGGTCGCAGGTCAATACCCCACGCCCGAAAATTTTTTTTTTCTCGAAATTTTTTTGCACTTTTTCTCCTTCAAATCTTTTTACCCTTAGTCACCTCATACTTTGTTGTTACCAACTAAGTGCCTGCTCCACTCACTTTTCTGAATTAAAAATTCACCCCATACACCGGAGCATACTCAATGTCTCAATCGTTTCTATGTTATATGTTTGTGATGAGAATATTGGCTATTAAGCTTAACTGCTGGTCAAAATTACTTCGCGATGGTGGTGAACGAATCGGCGATCTCAAGAAGTGGGTGAGAGAGGGATCTAGAAATGACTTTGAGTTTGAAACGTATATTTTAGTGTTCGTGGATAGCTCATACGGTAGAGCCACGCTCTCACCTGCCAGGCGGAGTTGTCGTACCAATAAGGTCGCAGGTTCAAAACCCCACCACCGCCGCGAAAATTTTTTTATTCTCTATTGTCTTCTGGCACTTTTCTACTCACTTCATATCTGTTGTTACCAACATAAGTGCCTGCTCCACTCACTTTTCTGAATTAAAAATTCACACCCATACACCGGAGCATACTCAATGTCTCAATCGTTTCTATGTTATATGTTTGTGATGAGAATATTGGCTATTAAGCTTAACTGCTGGTCAAAATTACTTCGCGATGGTGGTGAACGAATCGGCGATCTCAAGAAGTGGGTGAGAGAGGGATCTAGAAATGACTTTGGGTTTGAAAACGAATATTTTAGTGTTCGTGGATAGCTCACACGGTAGAGCCACGCTCTCACCTGCCAGCGGAGTTGTCGTACCAATAAGGTCGCAGGTTCAAACCCCACCACCGCCGCGAAAAAATTTTTTTATTCTCTATTGTCTTCTGGCACTTTTCTACTCACTTCAATATCTTGTTGTTACCAACATAAGTGCCTGCTCCACTCACTTTTCTGAATTAAAAATTCACCCCATACACCGAGCATACTCAATGTCTCAATCGTTTCTATGTTATATGTTTGTGATGGAGAATATTGGCTATTAAGCTTAACTGCTGGTCAAAATTACTTCGCGAATGGTGGTGAACGAATCGGCGATCTCAAGAAGTGGGTGAGAGAGGGATCTAGAAATGACTTGGGTTTGAAACGAATATTTTAGTGTTCGTGGATAGCTCACACGGTAGAGCCACGCTCTCACCTCCAGGCGGAGTTGTCGTACCAATAAGGTCGCAGGTTCAAACCCCACCACCGCCGCGAAAAATTTTTTATTCTCTATTGTCTTCTGGCACTTTTCTACTCACTTCATATCTTGTTGTTACCAACATAAGTGCCTGCTCCACTCACTTTTCTGAATTAAAAATTCACCCCATACACCGGAGCATACTCAATGTCTCAATCGTTTCTATGTTATATGTTTGTGATGAGAATATTGGCTATTAAGCTTAACTGCTGGTCAAAATTACTTCGCGATGGTGGTGAACGAATCGGCGATCTCAAGAAGTGGGTGAGAGAGGGATCTAGAAATGACTTTGGGTTTGAAACGAATATTTTTGTGTTCGTGGATAGCTCACACGGTAGAGACACGCTCTCACCTGCCAGGCGGAGTTGTCGTACCAATAAGGTCGCAGGTTCAAACCCCACCACCGCCGCGAAAAAATTTTTTATTCTCTATTGTCTTCTGGCACTTTTCTACTCACTTCATATCTTGTTGTTACCAACATAAGTGCCTGCTCCACTCACTTTTCTGAATTAAAAATTCACCCCATACACCGGAGCATACTCAATGTCTCAATCGTTTCTATGTTATATGTTTGTGATGAGAATATTGGCTATTAAGCTTAACTGCTGGTCAAAATTACTTCGCGATGGTGGTGAACGAATCGGCGATCTCAAGAAGTGGGTGAGAGAGGGATCTAGAAATGACTTTGGGTTTGAAACGAATATTTTAGTGTTCGTGGATAGCTCACACGGTAGAGCCACGCTCTCACCTGCCAGGCGGAGTTGTCGTACCAATAAGGTCGCAGGTTCAAACCCCACCACCGCCGCGAAAATTTTTTTTATTCTCTATTGTCTTCTGGCACTTTTCTACTCACTTCATATCTTGTTGTTACCAACATAAGTGCCTGCTCCACTCACTTTTCTGATTAAAAATTCACCCCATACACCGAGCATACTCAATGTCTCAATCGTTTCTATGTTATATGTTTGTGATGAGAATATTGGCTATTAAGCTTAACTGCTGGTCAAAATTACTTCGCGATGGTGGTGAACGAATCGGCGATCTCAAGAAGTGGGTGAGAGAGGGATCTAGAAATGACTTTGGGTTTGAAACGAATATTTTAGTGTTCGTGGATAGCTCACACGGTAGAGCCACGCTCTCACATGCCAGCGGAGTTGTCGTACCAATAAGGTCGCAGTTCAAACCCAACCACCGCCGCGAAAATTTTTTTTATTCTCTATTGTCTTCTGGCACTTTTCTACTCACTTCATATCTTAAGGAAGAAAGAAAGAAACTAGAGTCAGATACAATAAATGAGCAGTACCACTAAACTGGGAAATGTCATTTTATCCATTTGGGGCCGTACTTGATTCGGGGTCTCGTAAAGAACCCTCATAAGAACATAAGGCGGACAGTCCTGGCGACCCCAACCGTTCCCAAGTCCGATAAATCCAAGGGGAGAGATGAAAGTGGGACGATAAATGAAATTTACACTGACAGTGTACTCGTTAGGTCCGGGCTAAACACCGTAAAGCTAACTGGTCGAGTCCAATAAATTGGTGATTTACACAACACTATTTGTTTGCCGCAATAGTAGAAGGTCTTAAATGACTCGGGGAAACGCTATTGGTCTGATCTCTTCCCATTTATTATGATGTATTGGACTATTTACTATGGCGGCTGATTTTTTTTTTTCTTATTATTTCCGAGATTGTGATTTGTTTATGGCGATGTAGTAATTTTATCTGACTGCGTACCTTTATTAGCTACGCGCTCTTAATGATATTATACGCACTGCGCACCTGACCTACCATATAATATAGGCGAATGTCTTTGACTAATTACTAATTCAGTATTGGATTTTAATGCCACGTCAGGATAAATATGATACTAAACTGAGTGGGATTTTGGGTATTAACAAGAACAAAAAAATTTTTTTTAAAATAAAAATCTTAACCAAAAGAACTATAAACCCAACACCGCCGCCCCCCCCCCCCCCCCCCCCCCCCCCCCAAATACAAACGAACAGAACAAAAAACACAAACAAAAACCAGAAATAAAAAAAAACACACACACAAAAAAAAAACAAAAACAAACAAACCAGAAACTTATATATTATGCAACATGCGCTTAAAATAATGTGCTCACGGTGCTTTTCAAGGCATCCCAAGTCAACAGTAAAACTTGATATGTTGGACTAAACATGACGCAACGGGAAGCAACGACGGTCAATGTGCCGCTCATTTTACACGGTGAGAGACTGAGCAAAGAGCCTTATCCAAGAACTCAACTTTGAACCATAACCAGGGTCTAAAGGTCAGAAGCCGAATGTCATAATATAGCAACATTACAAAGCCGTACAATAAATTTCGAATTTTCACAGCAAAAGCAATGCGACTGGCTTCAACGACTTCAGTTTCAACAATTATTATTATCACCATTATACTCCTACTAATACTACTAATCATAATAGTAATAACAATAATAATAATAATATTAATAATAATAATAATAATAATAATCATATAGTAGTAGTAGTAGTATTAGAGTAGTAGTAGTATAGTAGTAGTAGTAGTAGTAGTTGTTGTAGTAGTAGTAGTAGTAGTAGTAGTAGTAGTAGTAGTAGTAGTAGTAGTAGTATAGCATAGTAGTAGTATAATAGTATTAGTAGTAGTAGTAGTAATAATAGTAATAATAATCATGATAATAATAATAATAATAATAATAATAATAATAATAATAATAATAATAATGATGATGATGATGATGATAATGTTGATGATGATGATGATGATGATGATGATGAAAGATGATGATGATGATGACGATGATGATGATGATAATAATAATAATAATAATAATAATAATAATATATAATAATAATAATATAAATAATAATAATAATAATAATATTAATAATAATAATAATAATAATAATATAATAATAATACTATTTACGTCTATTTAATTTCCCTCCTTGTGACACAGAATGATGAGCTGGAATTTTGTTACGGTATGGTTTCTGGCGGCGCGGGGGGGGGGGGGGGGGGGGGGGGGGGGGGGGGGGGGGGGGGGGGAGGGGGGGGGGGGGGGGGGGGGGGGGGGGGGGGGGGGGGGGGCGAGAGAAGAGGGTGATTCCTATAATGTGATTAGTGTCAATAAGTTTCCTGTAATTATTTTCAGCAATTAACATTTTGGTAAGTTTCCATGTCGTGAATGGAAAAGTGTTAAAAGTTGCACGAGTTGACACTATTACGTAATTGCAAGAACGGCTCATTCATTCTATGACGTCCTTCTCTCATTTCAGAATAATTATTGTACAGAACACTACCAAAAAACGATTTTCTAAAAATGTGTTTTGACATACTTTGATTAAAACTCTGGTCCATAATCCTCATATTTTAATAGAATTTATAATTCAAACTAAAGAAATAATTACTTACTTTGATTTGTGCACCACAGAAACTTATAGCAAATCCTGATACTCTTGTAGCTTAAGATTTCAAACTCGATAAAAGATTCTATTCCAAGTTTACCCGAGTTAAAGTTATTTGTATGTGATGAGCAAATTTGCTCAGCTTCAAACTCTCACAATTCTCCTAGTGACCATATGGGACGAATTTTTCATTTCATGCAGGTCACGATGAGCAAATTTTGCTCAGCTTTCAAACTCTCACTTCTCCTAGTGACCATATGGGACGAATTTTTTTCATTTCATGCAGGTACCACCACGATACAAACGACATTTAGTCTACTATTTTGTTTTTAACACATAAATAGCAACATTGAAAACCATGAGCTAAAGTTAAAGTTATCATTCAATCAATACAACATAGTAAAATAAAAAATATAAAAAATAAAATTCCCTCTATTCACCCCAGGGGAAATTTTTTTTTAGGGTCTATTCCAAGGGAAACTGAAAAACCCGGCGTCGCCGCATGCACGCCCGCAAAGTGAGCTAGGGCAAGGTGACTTGCTAAAGGCCACACAGCGCTGCGGAGGTCGAACCGGGACCTTTCAGGTACCACTGAGCCACATTCCCATGGGAAACATGATGATTTTTAAAAAAAAGAAAACCCCAAAAAACAAATAAAACCCCGGATGAGTAAGGTTAACACCTTTCTTTTTCCTCTTGGTTTCCAAGGTGGGAAAAAGGCCAACAAAGTTGCTCCAGGATCCTGTCCTCGACCAGTTCACTCATTTTCCGTCTTCGACTTCTTTCATGCCTCTTCAGGGGCTTCCCCCAGGCCCCCCAAGGCTGCCTCTCCCTCTTTCCCGTGGGGTCCTTTTGTTTTGTTTGGCATCTGGACTTTATCATTCGGAGAACGTGACCCACCATTTTCCCCGTTGTGGGGGTGTTGGTTTGAGGGGGGGGGG
>NW_027622348.1:5000-13126 GCF_034508935.2 Berghia stephanieae
TAAAAAGTACCGATTTTCTTTGTTTAGAACCACGATGGCCGCCGTTGCTGAGCGACGTGACATCAGACTATTTAATCCAATTGCTCATAAACGCGGATGGCAAAAAACAATAACAGAAACCCGTATGACGTCAACTTCATTCAAATCCGAAAAAAATTTTGGGGTTACACATAGTAATGAGTGTGTTGGTCGGCCCAAAATTTTTAAATTTAGCATTGGGTACTTAAACGTGTATTATTAATACGCTTCATGTAATCCGTGCAAGACATGAGCCATCGTGATATTATAGCCTGACACTGAACCCAAAAAGACTGGCTTTTTAAAAACGTCATTATTTGGTTTTAACCACCGCCTAGTGATTGTTCGGTTAGTAGTGCTCATGGAATAAAGGTCCTATAAATAGAATGCGCTTGGCCAAGGAGTTCACAACATTGCCACCCGGGAAGCATAACGGAACCAACACACAAACTCTGTGTAACCAAAACTTTTATAGTCGGGTTTAAAATACAGTTTAGTGAGAACAACTCACAAACGCGGATGGCAAAAAAATAACAAAGGCCTGAGTGACGTCATTTTGCATACATCTTTTGGGTTGAACTTTTGAATACAACTCACGATTTGTTTATTTTATGCCAAAAGACTGGCATTTTGACGTCATTTTTGGTCAGTGTCAGGCCAAACTTTACGAAGGCCACGGCAAGACACCATTTTCAGTTTGTTTTTTTTCTACACGCCCCAAGGAGCTCTTCACTGTGCATTGGGGTTTTAATTTATTCTTGAACATTGAAGTGTGTGTGTCACTGGAAGACATGCTTTGTGAGTCTTGATTCGTGAATGGATTGGATAAGATTAAACTGGATTACCTATGTAAACATAATTTTTACTTCACCAAAGTGACAAAAATTAAAACATTTTGTTTTAGCCTAAAATTCTGTCGTCGAAATGTTCACGGTAAGTCGCATGAATCTGTAAACCCTGTATTGATGCTTTGCGTTTAAACCATATACTCATAACTTCCACCAGCCGTATAACGTTATAATCTGATTGATACAATGGGCAGAGACTATAGATAGTAAAGAAGTTGACGTCACTTGGGTCTTTGTTGGTTTTTGCCATCCACGTTTATGAGTAATTCTCCCCTAAACTGTATAAACCAGACTATAAAAGTTCATGGTTAAAACATAGGTTGTGTGTTGGTTTCCCTTATACATCCGGAAAGGCAATGTTGTGAGCTTCTAGCCAAACGCATACTATCGATATTAACTTTCCATGTCTTCAGGTCATTGGTCACATTGCAAAATGTGATCAAGTGACCCACATAGTGAAAGTGTTCAACAGAGTTTGATCTAACATTACGATTGGGTCATTATCTTTGGTCAATAAACGTGATTGATGACTCGATTGACGAAAACATGAATATAGATCGCTCCCATTTAGTGAGAACAACTCACAAAGGGTGACAATGTGCCCAGAAATAAATTTTTTTTTTTTTAGATTTTGATATTTTGAAAAGGGAAACTTTTTTTTTTTCACAATCAAAGCCATTTTAAATGGAAGAAAAGCCTTTTAATTTTTTTTAAATATGTTGGTATTATCCGGTTTCAAGTGATCTCTATCTATCTATCTATCAAACTATCTATCTATCTATCTATCTTTTTCCCTCTCTTCATATATATAGATAGTAAATGCAGATGACTAAACTCAGGGCCTTGTTATTGTTTTTGCCATCCGCTTTTTGTGAGTTGTTCTCACTAAACTGTATTAACCAACTAAAAAAAGTTCAGGTAACACAGAGTTTGTGTGTTGGTCCGTTATACTTTCCGGATGGCAATGTTGTGAACTCCTTGGCCAAGCGCATTCTATCTATAGATAGTATGCGCTTCGCTAAGAAGCTCACAACATTACCATCCGGAAGTATAACGGACCAACACACAAAACTGTGTGTATCCATGAACGTTTATAGTCGGGTTAAAACAGTTTCAGTGAACATTACACATAAACGCGGATGGCAAAAAACAATAACAAAGACCTGAGTGACGTCATCTTCGAATTTTATATTATATATATATATAAAGACACATACAACACACACAACCACACACACACACACAAAACACACACTCACACAAACCACCTCGGGCAGATCAAATCCACCAGTAATTAACATCATCGCATCGAGAAAGTAAAAGCAGCATTGTTTCAGTGAATCAAATGTCAACATTTAAACGTTTGTACATGCCGGGTCAAAGGTCGCAAAAGGGTTCGGTTGGGGGCTGTAAAGAAGCGGGGGGGGGGGGGGGGGAGGGGGGAGTGTTGTAAAGGAATTGGATGGAGACAAACACATACACAAAAAATGACAATGAATGTCTGTCCAATAAAGGTGATTGGTTTTTTATCCATTTTTGGATAAATTCAAAGTTGATGGGATTCCTTTTGCTTGTTTGTCTGTTTGTTTGTTTGTTTGTTTGTTGTTTTTGTTTGTTTGTTTGTTTTTCGTTATTCCTTGGTGTCGTTTGAACATTTGAAGAGGTGACTTTCAATAGATGGTATGCGCTTGACTAAGAAGCTCACAAAATTGCCATCCGGAAGTATTACGGACCACCACAAAAATCTAACTCTGTGTAACCATGGTCGTTTAACCCGGGTTAATACAGGTTAGTGAGAATTACTCTTTAACGCGGATTTCAAAAAAAAAACAACAAAGGCCGGAGTGACGTCATCTTCGATCTATCTATAACTGCTTACCGTTTTTTTTTATCAATCAGAGAATAGTTTGTTTTATTTGGGCCAATATAATTTGAGACTTGTGCCAACATATTTTCTGTTGTTTTACAAATTGAATTTATTTAAAAAAGTCAAAACGTCCATTGTCATATTTCTGTTTAAACTGGATTTAAAATTCAACTTTTCTTACTGGTTAACCACGTACACATATTTGCAGGTCTGATAACCGATCGCATTTATGGGCCTGATTTAATAATATTGTTGTCATAGACAAGGTTTTGCGTTGGTTTGGGAGTATTTCCATTACAAACCCTTGAGGCCATAGTAATTTGGATTATCAGACCTGCAAATAAGTACACAAAATTTACATGACTCATCGCCCTAAACGAAAATTATTTTGCCATTATTTAGATGCTGAAAAAGGGAATGCGTTTTTTTCACGGACGTGCCCAAAGGGCATAAAAACAAATTGATAGAACAAGTTGACTTTAACTCAGGTCTTTTTTTATTTTTTTTTTTTTTTTTTTTTTTTTTGGCCATCCATGTTTATGAGTAATTGTCACAAAAACTGAAAAAAAACCAAACCCTACAGATAGTATGCGCTTGGCTATAAAAACATAACTTTCCCCATCCGGAAGAAAGGGGGGGGGGGGGGGGGGGGGGGGGGGGACCAATACACAAAACGGTGTGTACCCCAAAAACGTTTAAGGGGGGTTAAATACATTTCCGTGAGCTTTACTCATAAACGCGGATGGAAAAAAAACAAAAACAAAGACCTGAGAAAACGTCATTTTGAACTATCTATAGATGGTTTTCGCTGACTTGTTTGGGGAATTTTTCCCATCCCTTTAACATCTCGTAAAAACGATTTTCCCAAGTACGGGGATGCGATGTCCCGCATTTTTTTACATTTTGGAAATAGGGAAACAAAATGGTTTAACGGTTTTAATTTAAAAGTTTTGTGTGGGGAATATTTATTTTTTTGTTTTTTTAGATGCTTTGTTTTTGGATTTTATTGTTTTTTGGGGTTTGTTGTTGTTGTTTTGTTTTTGGGATTTGGGTTGATGTTATCTTTTTTTAAATTGTATCTATGCAAAAAAAAAAGAGAGAGAGAGAGAGAGAGAAACAAAGAAAAAAAACATTAGCAAAAAAATTTTCCCTTTACAACCCAAAATTTAAATTCAATTATGAAAGATTATTTTTAAAAGTTAGCGTGTTTTTTTGGACGTCTAAAAAAAAAATTTAAAAAAAAAAATTGCGGTATTGGGGCCGCAATCCCAAAATTGTACTAAAACACGATGACATCCTGATACTAAGTACAAGATAACATGGGACACAATCGTGTATACTTGGCGTGGTCCATCTTTTTACATGGTTTTTTCCCCGGGGGGTTTAAACAAAATTGAAAGGGAGGGATTAAAGGGTTTTAAATAATGTTTTTAAATTTGTAAAATAAACAGCTTTTTGGGAGAAAAAAAAGGGGGGGGGAGAGTTTTAAAGGGTTTTTCAGGGGCAGAAATTTTTTTAAACGTTTCGAGATGTGCCCTTCGCCCGGAAAAAGAACAATCAACATAAAAAATCTTTGGCGGAGGGTTATGAGCATTTTGCTTCAAGGGCCCGGTATTTTTTTACAAAGGGGTTAACGTATCAATGGTTTAAAGGGTGTTCTTTTCCCAATGTGTGTTTTGGGGTGGGGGTTGAAAGGGGGCCCGGAGTGGGGGGACGCGGGGAGGGGTTGATTGTTAGTTTTTTTTTGGGGGGTTTTGGGTTTTTTTTTTTGTTAGTTTTTTTTTTTATTTTTTATTTTTTTGTTTGTATTTTGGGGGGGGGGGGGGTTTTTGGGTTTTTTCTTGTTTTGTTTTTTTTTATTTTACTTTTTTTTTGGGTTGTTGTTGTTTTTTTTTTTTTACTTTTTTTTTGGGTTTTTTTGGGGGTTTTTTGGTTTTTTTTTTTGTTTTTTTTTTTTTTCTTGTTTTTTGTTGTTTTTTTTATTTTGTTTTTGTTTTGTTTTTTGTTTTTTTTTTTTAACTTTTTTTGTTTTTGTTGTTGTTTTTTTTTTACTTTTTTTTTGTTGTTTTTTGTTTTTTTTAAAAATTTTTTTTCTTGTTGTTGTCTTTTTTTAATGCTAAAAAGAAAAAAAAAAATAAAGAAAAATCCCTTTGTTTTTTCCAAGATTTTAAAAATTAAAAATTTAAAAAAAAATTTTTTTTTAATTATTAAGAAACATTTGTTTAAAAGTTGGGGTAATATTTTTTTTTAAAATTTCTTTAAAGGAGGGAAAACCAAAAAAAAAGGAAAGAAATTTTAAAGAAAAGGGAATCCCCGATAACACCCCGTTTAAAAGAAAATAATTGTACATTTTTTGAAAATTCCAAATTTTAATGGAAAGACGGGCAATTCATGGGACACAATAGGGGTATAAGTTGACGTGGTTTTTCGTTTTTAAAACTTTTTTCCCCCTTTGGCTTAGAAACGGTAAGGGGTGATTAAAGGGTTTTTAAATAATGTTTTTAAAATGGTGAAATAAATTTGCATTAAAAAAAAATTATTACATCTTTTTTTTTTCTTTTTTTTCCTTGGTTTTTCGATTTTTTCAGGGGCAATTTTTTGGTTTAACACGTCACATTGTTTTGTTTTTTTTTTTTGTTTTTGTTTTTTTTTTTTGTTTTTTTTTTTTTCCCCAACAATTTTAGAGTTTTTCCCCAAAAAATTTGGTATTAATCAGACTAAAAACATTTAAGTTTACACATTGATTTTTAAAGCAGTGCTCTAAAACCCAATTTGAGCTTTTCCCCCCCCCCCCCCCCCCCCCCCCCCGGGCCCCCCCCCCCCCCCCCCCCCCCCCCCCCCCCCCCCCCCCAAAAAAAAAATAAAGGGGTTTTTAAAAAAGTCTTTTATAAAAAAAAAAAAAAAAAAAATACGGGCCCCGTGAAATGAAAAAAAAAAAAATCAGAAAACGAAAATATGACTTAAAAACTTTCAGTAAATTTTTACAAATTTCATTCAGGGAAAGCTGGGGAAATTTATTTTTAAATTTATGTACCTAAAAGATTTTTTCAGCCGCACTTCAAAATTATTTATTTTTCTCATTTGCTATTTTTTCCCCGGGTTCCCAAAGACAAAAGCCAAAAAAACAAGGAAGCAAAACGTGTAGAGCTAATTGGGTTTTCGTTTGCATTTACTTGTTATTTTTCCCTTTTTCTCAAGTGAACGATCGAAGGGTTCCGGAAAGCTTTGAAAAAGGTAAAAAAACAACGGTATTTTTTAAATTTTTTTTTAAAAAAAATCTTTCAATTTTCAGCTGCAATATTTTGATTTAAACCCTTTTTTGAGTACATGCCCCCTTCGTCATCAAAAAAAACAAACCCAAATTTGGGTTAAACCCCCCGTGGGGGTGGGGGATGGAAACCAAACAATGAGGGGGAATACGACATGCGGGGTGAAGGGGATCCAAGATTTCCAATGGGTTTGAAAGGGAAAGGGAAAGCCCTTATGAAATTTTCTCCCCAGGGGCATAAAAAATGTGTCCAGAGGAAAAAAAAAATTTTAAAAATTTTGGGCAGTTTTGACTTTTAAACACATTCTGAATTTAAACTTATGTAAATTTAACGCCAGCATGAAGAATAAAAAAATACCAATTTTTCCCTTTTTTTAGAATGAGGCTACGGGTTTTTTCTCCCCAGATTGGAAAAAATAAAATACTCACGGTTTGATACATGGGGGTCCTCGTTTCCCCATTCCAAAACCCCCCCCACCAACACACAACAAGATGACCCTAAAAAAACCACAAACCTCTTGGGCCCTGACGTCAAATTTTCTTCGAATTTTCCCATTCCCCAAAAAAAGGCGGCGTCTCACACACCAAAAAAAACCCTGACGTAGACGGACGTACTATTTTTTTGCTCCTCCCCCAAAAAGGCGGTTCCAAATACTAACCCAGAAACTAGGGTTCCCATCTAAATTCCCCGGGTTCCGGTTCTTGGGGGAACCCAAAAACTCGTTGAGGGGTCAAGAAAAAAGCTTGTTGGGCCCGGGGGTTGTGTTCATCCACCCCGTTTTGTGTTGAAAAATTGGGTTGATTTCACATCTTTTGTCATTTCTGGGTTTTTCGAAAGGGGTTTTTGGGTGAATCACTCCTGGGCGGCCTTTTTACTTTTTGGAAAATTTAAAAAAAGGCAAAAAAAAAAAGGGGAAGGGTTTAGTGGGGGGGAAAAATGGAAAATCAAGTAAAAAAACATAAACTTAGTTAGCTGATTCTTTTTGTGTGGTCATTTTCTGTGGGGTGTGTGTGAGTCCCCCACGGTGTTATTTTTTCTTCTTTTAAAAAAATTTAAATTTTTCAAAGCCAAATTATACTTTTTTTTTAAAGGGGGGGGGGGGGGGGGAAAAAAAAAAAAAAAATTTACCCAAAATTTTTTGGGCGGCCCCCTTTTCAAACCATTTTTTTTTTTTTTTTTGAGAAAATTTTTTTAAACCTTTTCCCCCCGGGGGTTCCTTTAAACGAAAAATTTTTTTTTATTTTAAACCCAGGGGCCCAAAGACCGTGGGGGGGTTTTTTTTTTTAATTAATTTAAAAATTAAAATTTTTTACAGGAAAAAAAAAATTTAAATTTTATTTTTAGGGAAAAAAAAAAATTTTTTTTAAACCTTTAAAAAAAAATTTTTTTTAATTTTAAAAAAATAAATACCCTTTTAAAAAAACCAAGTGGGGGGGGGGGGGAAAAAATAAAACCCAAAAAAATTTTAAAAATATTTTGGGGGGGGGGGGGGGGGAAAAAAAAAAAAATTGGGGGTTTTTTAAATTTTAAAAAAAAGGGGGGGGGGGGGGGGAAAAAATTTTTGGGGGAATTTAAAAAAAATTAAAATATTTTGGGGTTTTTTTTTTTAGGGGGGGGAAGGGTTTTTAAATTTTTTTGGGTTTTTTGTTGGGGGTTTTTTTTGGGGGGGGGGGGGGGGGGGGGGTTTTTGGGAAATTTTTTTTTTTTTTTGGGGTTGTTTTTTTGGGGGTTTTGGGGGGTTTTTTTTTTTGGGGGGGGGGTTTTTTTTTTTTTTTGGGTTTTTTTTGGGTTGGGGGTTTTTTTTTTTGGGGGTTTTTTTTTTGGGGGTTTTTTTTGGGTTTTTTGTTTGGTTGTTTGGGGTTGGGGGGTTTTTTTTTTTTTTTTGGGGGGGGGGGTTTTGGGGGTTTTTTTTTTTTTTTTTGGGGGAAAAGGGTTTTTTTTTTTTTTTTTTGGGGTTTTTTTTTTTTTTTTTTTTTTTTTTTTATTTTTTTGGGGTTTTTTTTTTTTTTTGGGGGGGGTTTTTTTTTTGGGGTTTTTTTTGGGGGGGGGGGGGTTTTGGGGGTTTGGGGGGGGGGGGTTTTTGGGGGGGGGGTTTTTTTATTTTTTTTGGTGGGTTTTTTTAAA
>NW_027622350.1:0-13102 GCF_034508935.2 Berghia stephanieae
AGGGCGGTAGTGGGAAGTAGCAAGAGCAGCAGTGGTCAGATAAACCTAATGGGGCACGGGGTAAACATTTATAACTATTTTTAATATTACACAGGAATAAATCTAATGTTTTTTTGTCCCTTGTCTCGCAGTCCACGTATTGATGAAGTCCCGGGAGAGTAAAATCGTTACATTGGTTAAAATCGCCAGTGACCATCAATACGGCATCGGGTGACTTAATTTGAATGTCCTGTATTTCTTTCCTCAAAATATTTTTCGCTGTGGTGTTGTCTGATGATGGTGGAATGTAGACGTTGATGATGATGACATGAGTATATTCCCGGGGTAGGTAATATGGTCGTGACGAAACAGTAATAAATTCAATATAATCGTCACAATACATTTTCTTTATCTGACAGTTATTGGGGTGGCACCATTTGTTGTTAATATATGTGCACACCCACCCCCAGTTCGTTTATTTACATTAGTCCGATCTCCTCGAAATAGTGAATATTGTTCAACGTCCCTTGACTTTGATAAAGACAACAAACCAAACCCTATGATCACAATACTGTTCAATTGAAGAAGTGTCAATTTGAACCTAATCAGTCAATTCAATTATTCTAATATGAATAGGGGAGAGGGGGGGGGGGCGAAGTGGCCGAGTTAAGGTAATGCACTGTGACCTGGAAGGTCCCGGATTCGAGCCCCCACTTCAGGCACTTTCGTTTTTTTTTTCCTTGGGCAAGAATATTAACCCCCAATTTGCTCACTTTGAACAACATTGGTGATTCCTGTTGACATCAGACATCTTGTTTGATGAATTATCTATAATCCTTCATGGAATGCCTAGGCGACGATATCTTATGATGTCTTGGCGGAAGGGCATTTTTTTTTTTTTTGATATGAACTATAATTGCTATTATATATAAGCATCGCCAAGCCTCTTTGCCTTGCTTCATCTCTCCCTCTTACCTCCTTGTTTTTTGTGTGTTTATTTTCTTCTTGTTCTTCGTGACCATTCTTTTAGGCGGCATACAGCTGAAGAACTGGCGCCCTCTGTCCTTTGACGTCATCACGGACCGTCCAGACACTCGGACTGTGGAGGAAATGTTAGGGGAGATAACTAGCGTGGCCACACTTCTTATCCGGATGTATAGGTAGGTACCAATGTGTGGTTCTGAATTGACAATATTTATGTTCTCCATTTAAAGCAATTGTCGACAACCCGGGCCAAATACTTAGCAAGTATTCTTCAGAGCTATTAGGCCCGTGGAGCCGGAGTTTATCCCGGTTTCTATAGCGTGAAACGGACAGTAGCAATTTCTTGCTACCTTTTGATAGGACGCTGCGCTAGTCTATCGCAAAATACTTTCCATGTCACCTAATCTAACAGATCCAGCCACCCAATCATTGTTGGGTGGACAGGGAGTTGGGGGGGGGGGGGGGGTCAGAAAAAAATATTGACTGCAGCCGAGATCGATCTCGGTCCCTTTGATTGTAAAGCAAGTGCTCTACCAACTGAGCTTTCAGGATCCCCTTAGCAAGTATTCGGGTACAGCAAGTAATCGGGTACAGCAAGTATTCGGGTACCTATTATTTGACAACTTCCTGAAAAAAAAAGATGAAGAAAGAAAATGAGGAGATAAAAACCCATAGCATTTGTACTCGACCAAAGCAAGCGTTTTGAAAATTGATATTACATGTCAATGTATTAACTAAATGATTTATAAGATAATAGCATCTTTTGCATTGTTATTGTTCCCATCACATTTCAAATTATGAGATCTTGATATTATTTAGTAAAATAATTCTAGTCACCAAGTACCAGATATCGGATGGGTATCAGAAAGTTGTGCATAAAATAGGTAGAGAAGCAGCTTTTCATCATATGATTGGATTAACAAAAACAGTTAGGCTACAAGTTGAGTTTGTGTTTTCCTTGAAGGTGTCCATTAGGTTCAAGTTGGGTTTTTGTTTTCCTTTGTCCTATTTCTACTGTCCTAAATCAACTTTTGAGAGTGCCTTGTTTGCCTTTAATGTTTGTTTGTTGTTTTTTCTTTTGTTTTTGTTTGTTTGGTTTGTTTTTTTGGTTTGTCCTAAATGTACTTTTATGAAGTGTCGTGTCTTTATAAAATGTACTTTGGTTTGTGTCCTAAATGAATTAGATTTCTAAGTGGATACTTTTATTATCTTCATCATTATTATTATCATCATCATCTTTATCAGCGTCATCGTCATCAACATTATCATCATCATCAATACCACCACCACCACCACCACCATCACCCATATAAGCATAATGAGTGTCCATTCATTTCCGCAGCCACCAACTCTGTCATTCAGGAGACCAAGTGAAGGAGAAAATCGCCCAGCTACTTCTGACCGAATCCAGCCATCTCCTCGTGGACGCAGGGTGTCCCATAGAAAAGGTGAGTTGTTTAGTTTAAGCAGATAATAAAGTGTCCCATTAAAAACGGTGTTCCCACCACCAGGCAGGGAATCGACCAGGCCTGCATGACGTCACAAACGTTTGCCCCATTTCCATCCAATTCGTTCACTAGACTAACATGGAATTTTCATAAGCGAATCATAATTGGATTCAATAGTCTGATGTCACGTCGCCCAGCAACGGCGGCCATCGTGGTTCTAAACAAAGAAAATCTGTACTTTTTATTCTTCATGCTGGCTAGAACTTTTCATATGTTTTGTGATCAGAATGTGTAAAAGTCAAAACATGATCAGATTAATTTATTTTTTTTTTGTCCTCTGGATACGCTTTTATGCTCGTCGGAGAAATATTTCATAAGGGCGTCCGCCATCATTGTTCCGATAGTTTAGAGCCAGTTACTAAGTTACCATGCGTCATTACAAGGGAAGTGACGTTACGACTGTTGAAGCGTATTCCAGTCTAACATGCCTAGTTTTTAAAGAATTGAATCTTGACAATAACTCTCTCCTTACCGGCCATTTTCCAGATTTTCACCAAAACTTCACACCCAACCTATACAAAAATAGATTTATTTCAATTAAACACAAAATCTGTTAGTTCTTGATGTACATTGTATTTTTTTTTTTTTATTGTTTTGCTAAACAGTGATAATATACTTTAACTATAGCAAACATTTTTGTTAAAATATTTTGATGTACAAAAGAAATTTGAATTACAAAAATGTTGGACTTCATCGTAAGACATTTGACGATTTTTCTATGGGTGGCAAGGAGGGGGTTATTAAAACTACAACACAATACAATACCTGCAAAAATAGTCAAAAATTCAATTCCCTCTGTCTGACCTGCCTACTTGAAAACTTTAAAATTCGTAATTTTTATGAGAAAAAATTTTTACTCGCTATAATTAACTTTTTTTTTAAAAATCAACAATTCACACTCACAAGGATTAAATAAAACTTCAAAATCCTTTAAATTATATATAGTCTGACATCAAGTTTTGATTTCAATAAGTTTGATATGCCTTAAGAGATGCTCACAAAGTTCTGAAAGATTTCTTTATTTTTGTGTGTCTGTATTTTTGTTGTTGTTGTTTTGTTTTTTTTTTGTTTTTTTTTTTTGTTTTTTTTTTTTTTGGGGGGGGGGGTTTGGTTGGTTTTTTTTTTCTCTTGGCACTTTTGTTGCATTTTGGATTTCTCTCTGAACAACCACTTTTTTTATTATTAAGGATGAAGAATTTTATTTCCATAAATTTTATCTTTAAAAAATTAAAACACACTGACATTTAGTATTTCAGGCTATTTTTTTTACTCTAGATTCTACCACTTTCCTCTGTCTGTTTTGACCTGACTGTCTAAAATTATAGTGTTTTACGTGTTATGATTTATGTTAATCATTTATTTTTGTTGTTGATCAGACTAGAACATTGCCCTTTAGTTCCTGCATGGGTAAGACAAAGTTTGCAGTGGTTGAAATGCAATAATCAATGATGATGTTTAGTGATTGCTGACTTTAACAAGTTTTCGTTTGAACCATAACGTCATTGATTTATGCCGTTGCTATTCAGAAAACCATGTCAATTTTTCCAGGAGTTGTGTGAGTTTGCGCGGATATGTTTCTGGTATTTTAGATGATTTGTTTGTGTAAAGCGTGCGACGTAATTTTGACACATTGTGTCACTTTGCGAGTTCTGTGACGTAATTTTGACACAATGTGTCAATGTGACAACATTGCGTGTTCTGTAGCGTGATTTTGGCACTGCTTTTTTTTTATTACATTGTATGTATTTCTGTGACGTAATTTTGACACAATGTGTCAATGTGACAACATTGCGTGTTCTGTGACGTGCTTTTGGCACTGCTTTTTTATTGCACTATATGTGTTTCTATGACGTGATTTTGACACATTTAGTCACATTGTGTGTTCTGTTACGTAATTTTGACACATTTTTTCTGTGTGTGCTACTGTGTTTGATTAGATCCCCCCCCCCCCCCCCCCTCAAACTCTTATCATGTTATTTATTATTATGCGCTTACCCCTTCTCCGCCTTAATTTAGCTTTGATTTGTATCTGAGTATAATACACAATATTTAATATTAAATACAATGTCTGTACCGTAAAGGAGATGACATAACATTTATTGTCTTTGATTGTATGTGGGTTTTTTTTTAGTTTGTAAGCGTGTTCATCGGTGTATTTGTTACCAACTAACACGCGAGTTTTTTGGTTTATTTAAGTTTATGTATGTGTGGATTTAATTAATTCTTTGTTGTCCTCACTAATGCTTTTGTGTTTGTGTTGTGTGTCGTTTTTTGTTTGTATTTTTTTTAACCTACTAATGCTTATTATGTGTGCTTATATAGTATGTGTATGTGTGTGTTTTGTACGGATTTGTGTGATTATGTGTGTGTGTTGATACATGAGAGAGAGAGAGAGGGAGAGAGAGAGAGAGAGAGAGAGAGAGAGAGAGAGAGAGAGAGTATAATTTGAGGAAAGTGAGTGCGACTTCAGATGAAGAGATCTAATTACTGTGACCAGTGGTCTCAAAACAGTATTGTGTTGGCTTGTACCTGCTGTGTCCCAGTCCATTCAATTTTAAGTTTAAATGACAAAAACTCTCAAACCAAATCTGGGATCTTGAGTTGTTTTTATTTTGTTTTGTTTTTAAAATAATTTTATTGTTTTTGTTTTGTTTTATTATTTTTTTTTGGGGGGGGGGGTTGGTTTTTTTTTCTTGTTTTTTTTTTTTTTTGTTTTTTTTTTGCCAATATGAGGGTCATTTGAATCGATCTATATTAGAATAGGAGGAGTTTTCTGACCAAACTTTTTAGCAATACCTGTCCTGTCTGTACGGCTATTAACATGTTAAAAATTGCGTTCGGTTATCGAACCTGGTGGTGATGCTGTCTGTATTACGAGCACGTAGATGATTGGAGAGATAGAAGACACAAGGGAGGTAACTCTAGATTTAATTATCACTGATCTCTTGTTGACTGACTGGATGTGTGAGATCTCCACACTCTTTGATTAAATTCAAGCTGCTTGTAAACCTAATCTTCTCTTTTTCTTTTTTTCTTCTTTTTTTTCCTCCATTATTTCCCTCCCACCATAAGAGCATTAATGTTGAAGATATCACACGACTTAATGCCTTCATCAAACTTGATGCTAAATCGGCATGCAAGACGAGCACGCGATCAAGAGAACTGGGGTCTGATTCATGGAGCGGGACTACGACGGTAGTCTGAGACTATATCCGTAGTCTCAGACTAAAAGGCGTTGTAAGATATTCATGAAGCCGGACTACGCGAAGTCTCAGATTAAACGAGGGACTAAACGGGTGAAATTTACACCCGCGATTTAGCAGGTGTAAATATCGTAGTCTGAGACTAAATTTCAAGATCATATTATGTCGTCTAGGCTGGGGGAAGTAATTGTACAGCGATTAGAACAAGAATACCCGACAGTTTTGTCTCACATTATTTTATTTGTGGGGAAAAAACAACAACAAAACAAAACAAAAAAAAAAAAAACGATCAAAACAAACACGAAGAAGAAATAGATATTATTTCTGTGCCACTTCGTATGACGCATGCGCAGCTGGAAAAGTAACACATTTCTATGACGTGTTGTGGTACGTTTCCGAGGAATCCCCAGTTAAAAATAGATTGACCTCTGTAGTCTGAGACTTCGCAAGCGTAGTCAGAGACTTGATAGTCAGGGACGAAGTCTGACTCCATGAATAGCTTACTTTCCGTAGTCTCGGACTTCCCAAAGTCTTAGACTACAAAGTCTAACAACAAGATATGAAGTGAGTAGAAAAGTGCCAGAAGACAATAGAGAATAAATTTTTTTTTTTTTTTTCGCGGCGGTGGTGGGGTTTGAACCTGCGACCTTATTGGTACGACAACTCCGCCTGGCAGGTGAGAGCGTGGCTCTACCGTGTGAGCTATCCACGAACACAAAAATATTCGTTTCAAACCCAAAGTCATTTCTAGATCCCTCTCTCACCCACTTCTTGAGATCGCCGATTCGTTCACCACCATCGCGAAGTAATTTTGACCAGCAGTTAAGCTTAATAGCCAATATTCTCATCACAAACATATAACATAGAAACGATTGAGACATTGAGTATGCTCCGGTGTATGGGGTGAATTTTTAATTCAGAAAAGTGAGTGGAGCAGGCACTTATGTTGGTAACAACAAGATATGAAGTGAGTAGAAAAGTGCCAGAAGACAATAGAGAATAAATTTATTTTTTTTTCGCGGCGGTGGTGGGGTTTGAACCTGCGACCTTATTGGTACGACAACTCCGCCTGGCAGGTGAGAGCGTGGCTCTACCGTGTGAGCTATCCACGAACACAAAAATATTCGTTTCAAACCCAAAGTCATTTCTAGATCGCTCTCTCACCCACTTCTTGAGATCGCCGTTTCTCAGACTTTGCTATAGTCTGAGACTTTGCTATAGTCTGAGACTACCATAGTCCCGCTCCATGAATCAGACCCCTGATCTTTTCTTTCTTTTTTTTTTTTTTTTCGTCTTTTTTCTTCTTGTTTTTTTTTTTCTTTTCTTTTTTTCTTTTCTTATTTCTTTTCTTTTTTTTTATCTTTTCTTTTCTTTTTTATCTTTTCTTTTCTTTTTTCTTTCTTTCTTTTCTTTTCTTTTCTTTTCTTTACTTTTTCGTTATTTTCGTTCTTTGACTTTTACTTTAACTTTCTTTATTGTCTTTTTAAAAGTATTATTATTACCTGTGGTATAGGTGTGATTTTTAAATGAGTAACTGTTGTCGATGTCAAATTTGCTTTAAAACTTAAAGAAGACAAAGGGGCCCTAAATAGCGTGATTAATTATTTTGATTTTTGTGTTTTCGAAAGGAGAGAGAGAGAGAGAGAGAGAGAGAGAGGTAGAGAGAGAGAGAGGGAGAGAGAGAGAGGGAGAGAGAGAGAGAGAGATAGAGAGAGAGGGGGGAGAGAGAGAGAGATAGAGAGGTAGAGAGAGAGATAGAGAGAGAGAGAGAGGGGGGGAGAGAGAGAGATAGAGAGGTAGAGAGAGAGAGTGGTAGAGAGAGAGGGAGAGATAGAGAGAGAGAGAGGTAGAGAGAGAGAGAGGGAGAGAGAGGGGGGAGGGAGGGAGGGAGAGAGAGAGAGAGGTAGAGAGAGAGAGATAGAGGTAGAGAGAGAGAGGGGTAGAGAGAGAGAGAGATAGAGAGGTAGAGAGAGAGAGAGGGAGAGAGAGAGGGAGAGAGGTGTCTGTGAATTATGGGGTCATTGTTGTAATGGACAATATTTTATGTGTTAAAACAAGCCCATAATTGCGTTCGTTTATCAGACCTGCAAATGTGTGCACATTGCATCTGGAGTATTCTCTAATACCTTTTGTTTCAATAACTTTTTCCCTGCTGGATTGAATAGAAATTTGATTCTTTTGTGGGGGTTTTTTTATGTAGAGTTTGCTTTTTTTTTTTTCTTTTTTTTGTTCAAATAAGAAAGAAAAAAGTTTATATGAAACGTTTTGACGGCTATTATAGATTAGTAGTTATTGGCTTTTGTAATCAGCTGTTTAAAGACTATATTATACTCACAAATATAAAATTTAAAGTAAAGAACGTTGTTTGTTGGGATTTTATTTGTTGTTGTGGTTTTTTTTTTTTTAATTCTTTTGTTGGGAGGGGGGGGGGGGGGGGGGGGGGGAGGGTTCCATCTCTGTCACGCAAATTTCAATTGCCTTTTGTTTTTTGTTTTTTGTTGTTTTTTTTTTTTTTTGTTTTTTTTTTTTGTTGTTTTTTTTTGTTTTTTTTTTGTTTTTTGTTTGTTTTTTTTGTTTTTGTTTTTTTTTTTTTTTTTGTTATTTCTTTTTGTTGGCATACCGAGTGGAATTATTGCATCTAAGCACATCAAAGGGCGTCAGACTTAAGAGATTTAAAAGAAGGAATTTTGAGTTTGAGCATATTGACATTTTTGTGGGGGGGGGGGGGGGGGGGAATTTTAGACGTCATTAATTACACAATGCAATGAAGACCTGCCTTTTTTTAAGTGAGGGGAAGGCAGTCCAATATTTTGAGCGACGATGACTATTTCACAGGTGATGTTATCTCCTTGTAAATCATCTTTATGGTTGATTGTAATTTGAAATTGTATTAGAATCTGGGAAGGGGGGGGGGGGGGGGGGGGGGATCCTGTGTTACGATATTGTCTGAGATTTTTGAGTAACCTTTCACTGGGCACTTGGGTACATTATAGATATGATTTATGTTATTTTATTATTATATTTTATTATTAATTATTATTATTATTATTATTATTATTAATTATTATTATTATTATTATTAATATTATTATTATTATTATTATTATTATTATTATTTTATTACTATTATTTTTATTATTATTATTACTATTATTTTTATTATTATTTTATTATTATTATTATTATTATTATTATTATTATTATTATTATTATTATTATTATTATTATTAATATTATTATATATATATATTTTTTTTTTTAGGTGAAAAGTTTTCCTTCGACTTATTTTTCTTCATAAGCACCTGATTTCCTCTAGTGTTGCAAGCAATGATGAATTCTAAATTTATCGAAATGCCCTTTTATTTTGAGAGAGAGAGTGAGAGAGAGAGAGAGAGAGAGAGAGAGAGAGAGAGAGAGAGAGAGAGAGAGAGAGAGAGTGAGTGTTCAAATAGCCTGAAATTGTTTTGCAAGTCCAATTAAAGTATAAAAATCGCAATAAGTTGTCACTCTCTGTCATCCCCGCCTCCTGCTATTTTATGGTATTTTAATTCCAGGTTTTCTGTTTTCTCTCACACAGAATGTTCTAGAAGATATATCAAGAGGTCACCCTGACCTGACCATTCCTGACCACGTGGTCGGTGTCTTCAATGCCTGGTACAGTAGTCATCAACTAAAGTTACGAGGGAATGGAGGTGGGATCAGGCCTTCAACCCGTCTACCTGTTGATCCAGCCACTCAAGAAGGAGAAAACAGAAATTTTAGTAAGCCAAAAGGACATGGGAGCAATTTCCTTGGACAGGAAGAAAGAAAGCGTGATCACATCGCCTTTGGGGATCAAGTCACCCAGGTTTTCAAATGTTCTCACAAAGACAAAGACCTCTCAAGAAAGCAGTCCTTTCACTTCCATGGCGACCTCGTCACCTTCGTCGTTGTCTTCATCATCATCATCATTATTACCATCATCCCTATCCTCTATTCCTTTCAGTCATCTTTGTTCACGTCAGTCCTCTCCTCCAATGTAGAAAACGGCAAGGAAGAAAGCAAAAGAATCAATTCCTCCTTATTGCAAAATCCTCTCTCTTGTAACAACAGCAACACCTTACCTCAGCTCAACACAAAAGCTGGGATTAAGTTAGAGTTACCTTCCCTTGACAACAATCCAAGCAGCAGTCGTTATCAATACGCTGGGCATGATGTGAAAAGTAGCTTTTGGGATCAGCAAAATCCTCAGCAAAACCAACCTCATCAAGCTGGCAGTCAAAGGGATCATCAACAACACCATCATCATCAAAACCATCAACATCAACAGCATCATCAGCAACAGCATCATAAAGAAGAAGTAGATAACACCTACTCTCCACCACCTCCTACATCGCCTAACTTCCACAACAACTCCAAACATTCAACAGACCATCCCATTCCAACGGAAACCACCGGCTACCCTTCCTCATCGTTCAGGATATCGCCATGGCTTTGAACTTTACAAACCCCCACAGCAACTCACCTCAAGGACAATCAAACCAGAACCCCACTGCCCCGTCTTTCCTGGGCATCATGCCCGGTAAGACACGAATCCGGACCTCCTTTGACCCCGAACATGAAATCCCTCGGCTTCAGAAGTGGTTCGCCGATAACCAACACCCGACCGGGAACAGATGATGAAATTCATGCACGAACTCAACAGGCTGGAATCCAGGAAGGGGAGGCGACCCTTGGACCTCACCAATATCATTTATTGGTTCAAAAACGCCCGGGCTGCACAAAGAAGGGCGACCAAAGTGGCTGACGATACTCCTGATCAAGAGGTCACCAATAACAAAGCCCCATCTGGCAATCATAACAACAACAATCTGCAAAGTAATAATAATAATAATAATAATAATAATAATAATAATAATAATAATAATAATAATAATAGTAATAATAGTAATAATAATAATAATAGTAATAATAATAGTAATAATAGTAATAATATAATAATAATAATAATAATAATAATAATAATAATAATAATAATAATAATAATAATAATAATAATAATAATAATAATAGTAATAATAGCAACAATAATAGTAACAGTAATGATTGTTACAGTGAAAGTTCAGAGCCCCCATACCTACCCAACAAAAACGCAGTTTATGTGATTCCCTTCCATCCTTACCCCCATCTGGCCGCCATGTCAGGAGTTGCCGGCATTGGGAGCTCTTTTGGATCAGAAAACACAAATTGTATGATGGATTTGGTGGGGGGAGGGGCTTGTGATGAACAGCCTTATGACCTTTCTATTACATCATCCAAACAACATTCCAGTAACAGGTCATCGCCTTCATCATCGTTGTCCTCATCGGACCGCGTGCCCAGCAAATCCCCTTCAGGCCACACCAGAAAACATTCCAACCTTCGTCTTGTCACGTGTTCAATATCAGCTTGGACAATTCCTACAACTCTAGTCGCAAAGTCGCCAATCCAAGGTTGATGGATGACGACGATGATAATGATGATAATGATAGAGATCAGGATGATATTGATGATGAAGAGGATGATGGTATTGGTGGTGGTGATGGCGATGATGATCCCGCTATTAAACCTAGGATGTCTGGAGAACCGCCGTCTAAAAAAAGACTCATGTCCAAATCCGTTCATTCCAATACCCTGACCCCTGACCCCGCTTGTCCAATTCATCTTATCCACCAAGATTCCCAGCACTGCTTGATGTTGTATCGCGCATGCGTCGAGAAAATACCAGGCGATTTGACAGAAAATAATGTCAATGCCAACATTCCTAATGATAACCAAAAGGTCAATTATGACACAGATGACAACACAGAGGGGTCAAGGTCACCTGTTGTATCGCCACAACCTGACTACAGGTCCAGTGGGAAGGGTGGACGCTCAGGAAGATCCAGTCTGGACGAGAAAACGACTGTAAAAAATCCAAAACATTCACGAATGAATATTGACAGCGTTGACGATATTGACAATAAAATTGGGCACCAACCCACCACATCTTCCACCTTTGTCTGAATCGGCTCTGTCTTTATTCAGGACACAACGGATGCAGCACTCCGTCCCCAGGACTACAGATTGCATTAGATAACAATAATAAATGTATGGATAACATCGATGATGACGAAGATAATGATGGTAACGATAACAATGATGACGGCAGACGATATTCAAATGCATCGGACGATCACAAGGCCAATCTCTTTAAATCCAAACCTATGTCCAGAAAGGTTGTGGAAAATTTTAACAGTACCAGGCGACGAGTGGAGGTCAAGGACACAGATGATCTGGAGTTGGGTCAATCAAAGGAGACCTAAATTGTTACAATAACAACAAAAATAATAGAAATAAAAACCGGAATAGTGATGACCTTAGTAGCAATAGTCGTATAATTGGGAGCAGTAATTCAAATAACAACAATGTTAATGTTTGTTCTGATGACGATGTGGATGATGAAGATGAAGAAAACAGCAACGATAGCTTCGATTCTGAGGCAGCCGCAGAGCTCAAATTCCGCATGAAACAAAATGCCGCTGTGGTCGCCGATTACATGAACAGTAACGTGTCGCGTCTGACAGCAGCCAATATGGCGGCTTTGTCATTGGCACAAATGGGTCAATCCCTGCACCTGCCTCAACTACCTCCGTCTCTGGCCGCTATGGCCTACTACCCCATGGATCCTCGGTTTTACTCCCAGGGTTCCCTAGTCCCCCCTCCCACGTCCTCCATACACCCCATCACCCCCCCAATTTAAGCCCTCATCATCAACGTCTCCTCCACCTTCCAACAATTCCTCATCTTCTTCCTCCCTCTTGCACCCTCATCAAGGACGACTAACTCCCCCGACCTCCCACCACCACCACCATCACCACCAACACCATCACAACTTAGATCTCTCTTCCACCCCCAACTCTGGGCCGCTTTCATCCCCAACATCCACCCTTCACCAATCCATTTCTGCCACAGATCTATCAAATCACCACAACAACAACTACCACCACCACCATCACCACCAACAAAAAACAACAACAGCAACATCACTCTCGCCACCCCAACAGTCACAAGACCAGCTTCCACAGGATGCCCACAACCACCACCACCAACACCACCGCCCATCTTCCCAGCATGCTTTGAAAGAGCATCTTCCTCTTCTTCTATCCGAACTCACCACTCATCCAGCAACTCATCCTCGGAGCCGAGAAAAGCGCCGGACACGCGTTTTTATCGACCCGCTGTCGGAAATTCCCAAACTGGAAAAGTGGTTTGTGGAAGACACTCATCCGTCAGCTTTCATGATCGACAAATTCTGTGAGGAACTCAACAAATGCGAGTATCGGCAGAAGTTTCCAAAATTGGAACCTAAAAATGTCCAAACTCTGGTTTAAAAATCACAGGGCCAAAGTGAAACGATTAACGACTGGT
>NW_027622351.1:0-13120 GCF_034508935.2 Berghia stephanieae
CAAAGGGCAACTTTGGGCTCAAAAAGAAAGTGAAATAAAGCCCTTTATAAACTAAAAAGACAAGCATTGGGCCCCAAAAAGAAAGTGAAATAAACCATTTATAAACTTTAAAATAAGCTTTGGTCCCCCAAAAAAAGAAAGTTAAAAAAAAGCCATTTATAAAACTAAAAAGACAAACTTGGTCCCCAAAAAAAAGTGAAATAAAGCCATTTATAAACCAAAAAAAAAAAAGCATTTGGGCCCCAAAAAAGAAAGTGAAATAAACCATTTTATAAAAACTAAAAAACAAGCCTTTTGGGCTCAAAAAAAAAATAAAAAAAAGCCATTTATAAAAAAAAAAAGACAAGCCTTTTGGTTTTTGAAAAGAAAGTGAAATAAAGCCATTTATAAACCCAAAAAGACAAGCATTGGTCCCCAAAAAAAAAAGTGAAATAAAGCCATTTATAAAACCCCAAAAAGACAAAACTTTGGGGCCCCCGGGAAAAAAAAGTGAAATAAAACCTTTTATAAACAAAAAACAAGGGAATTGGGCCCCAAAAAGAAAAATGAAATAAAGCCATTTATAAACTAAAGATAAGCTTTGGTCTCGAAAAGAAAGTGAAATAAAGGCCTTTAAAAAACTAAAAAACCCAACATTGGTCTCAAAAAAAAAATAAATAAAGCCATTATAAACTAAAAAACCAAATTTTTGGTCTCAAAAAGAAAGTTGAAATTTAAAACCATTTATAAAAAAAAAAACAACCTTTTTGGGCTCGAAAAGAAAGTGAAAAAAGCCATTTATAAAACTAAAAAGAAAAGCTTTGGTCTCGGGAAAAAAAAGTGAAAAAAACCATTTTTAAAAATAAAGAAAAGCCCTTTGGGTCTCGAAAAAAAAGTGAAATTAAAAACCCCTTTTTAAAAAAAGACAAGCTTTGGTCTCGAAAAGAAAGTGAAAAAAAACCATTTATAAACAAAAAAGACAAGCTTTGGTCTCAAAAAGAAAGTAAAAAAAAGGGCCCCTTTTTTTAAACAAAAAGAAAAACCCGGGGCTCAAAAAAAAAATTTAAAAAAAACCATTTAAAACTAAAAAGACAACTTTGGTCCCAAAAAAGAAAGTGAAAAAAAAGCCTTTTATAAACTAAAAAAAGCTTTTTTCTCAAAAAGGAAAATGAAATTTAAAACCATTTAAAAACCCAAAAAAACAAACTTTTGGGGGCTCAAAAAAGAAAGTGAAATAAAAACCATTTTTTAAAAAACCCAAAGACAAGCATTGGTCTCAAAAAAGAAAGTAAATAAAGCCATTTTAAAAACTAAAAAGAAAAACATTGGTCCAAAAAAAAGTTTAAATAAAAAAACCATTTATAAACAAAAAGACAAGCTTTGGTCCCCCAAAAAGAAAGTGAAAAAAGCCATTTAAAAACTAAAAAAAACAAGCCTTGGTCTTTTAAAAAGAAAGTGAAAAAAAAGCCATTTTAAAAATAAAAAGACAAGCTTTGGTCTCGAAAAGAAAATGAAATAAACCCCCTTTTTAAAACAAAAAAAACAAGCATTTTGGGCTCAAAAAGAAAAATAAAATAAAGCCTTTAAAAAACTAAAAAGACAAGCTTTTGGTCCCCCCAAAAAAAAAGGAAATAAAGCCATTTATAAACAAAAAGACAAGCTTTGGTCTTCCCAAAAAAAAAAAGGGAAAAAAAGCCATTTAAAAAACTAAAAAACAAGCATTGGTCTCAAAAAGAAAGTGAAATAAAGCCATTTAAAAAAAAAAAAAGACAAGCTTTTGGGCTCAAAAAGAAAGTGAAATAAAGCCCTTTTAAAAAACTAAAAAAAACAACCCTTTGGCTAAAAAAAAAAAGTGAAATAAAGCCCTTTAAAAACTAAAAAGACAAGGGTTTGGCCCCGAAAAAAAAGTGGGAAAAAAAGCCATTTTAAACAAAAAGGAAAAAGCCCCTTGGGTCTCAAAAAGAAAGTAAAATTTAAAGCCATTTAAAAAACCCAAAAAGACAAGAAAATTGGGCCCCAAAAAAAAAAGTGAAAAAAGCCCTTTTTTTAAAAAAAAAGACAAGCTTTTGGGCTCAAAAAGAAAAAATGAAATAAAGCCATTTTTAAACTAAAAAGACAACTTTGGTCTCGAAAAGAAATTGAAATAAAGCCATTTATAAACTAAGACAAGCTTTGGTCTCGAAAAAAAGTGAAATAAAGCCATTTATAAACTAAAAAGACAAGCATTGGTCCTCAAAAAGAAAGTGAAATAAAGCCATTTATAAACAAAAAGACAAGCTTTAGTCTCAAAAATAAAGTGAAATAAAAGGCATTTAACAAAGGGCCCTAGGTGGCTTTTGTCGTAGTGAAATAGAGAATTATGTACGTCCGTTCACAGCAATTTTTTAAATTAAAAAAAAAGCAAATTCAGCAATTTCGAATTTCAAAAAACATCAGAAATAATAATAATGTAAACCCCAAAAACATTAAAAGTAAAAGTTCTACAATGGAACACACTTAAACAAACACAAAAAACCCCAAAAATTCCCTTTATTCATCCCCTAGGGGAATTTGTCTCTAGGGTCTATTCCAAGGGAAGGCTGGAATAACCCAGGCGTCAGCTGCAGTGCAGCGCTGCAAATTGATAGGGCGAGGTGACTGCTCAAGACCACACAGCAACGCAGTGGGATCGAACTCTGTACCTTTTGGGTAATAGGGGCCCTGCTGTCAACGGCTGGGTGCTCATTTTAACACTGAGTATGGGTGAGAGAATGTGAGTAAAGAGCCTTTTCCAAGGACTCAACTATCGCTGAGCGAGGCCTAACCCGGGACCTTTTCCCATCCGAAAGTGAGTGGTCCCTACCACAAGACCACATAGCCCACAGAGAATAAAGCAGCATTTTTAAATATAATAAAATATAAAAAAATATAACCTCTTACAAGTGTCTTTTTATTTCAAAAGGATACTGAAATAGTTTGAGTTGGACCAAAATGGAGCTTGGGCCAGCCGATCCTTCCACGTTGATTTCACCAAAATACACACCCAGGACCTTTGGGGGAAAACAAAACAACACACATAAAACAATATACACCATGACCTCACTAGGATAGGTTGAGACAATAGAGCAGCCCTAGTCGTATTGTGCACTATGCAAAAGATATGTATCATTTTTATTATCATTTTTATATAAAATTTTTATATCATTATTATTTCATCATCACATCATCCCTCATCATCATCATCCACATCATCAATCATCATCATCACTCATCATCATCATAACATCTCACAAACATCATTAATTTTTATTATTATTAATATTATTAAATTATAATAATTATTATTTTATTATTATTATTATAACATTATTATTATTATTATTATTATAAAATTAATTATATATTATCATATTAATTATTATAATATATTATATCATTATAATTATTAAATTTTCATTATATTATATTATTATTATAATTATATTATTATTATATTATAATTAATTATTATATATTATTATATTATTATTAACATTATTATATTATTATTATTACAACAACATTATTATTACATTATTATTATTATTATCATTATTATATACATCATCATTATCTAAAATAAAAATATAGTAATAATAATAATAATAATAATAATAAAAAATAATAAAACATAATAATAAAAATAATAAAATAATAATAATTAATAATTATTATATTATTATCATAATATTTTATTAAGGGAGGATGAGAAGGGAATAGAGAGAAGAGAGAGAGAGAGAGAGAGAAGCGAGAGAGAGAGAGAAGAGAGAGAAGAAGAGAGAGAGGAAGAAGAGAAGAAAAAAGAGCAAAAAAGAAGGGAGAGAGAGAGAGGAGAGAGAGAGAGAAAAGAGAGAGAGAGATAGAGAGAGAGGAGAAGAGAGAGAGAGAGTGTAAAAATGTGATAACAATTAAACCCCCCATCCAGGGAAATTTGAGAGCCGCTGTCTAAAATTTGGGAAATACAGATGGAGTTCACTGTATCCAACAAACGCCGGTAGCTCCAGAAATTGGGTGATGTTCTGGTTGGGGTCGAGATGGACCCTATAAAAAATTAAAAATCAGAACCCCCACCCCCCCCCCCCCAAAAAAAAAAAAAACTTGAGCCTTATATAGGGCAATATCCACTCCCAAAGTGCTCAAAACTGCTTTACAAGAGGTCCTAGACCAACAGCAACACGTAACAATTTGGAAACAAACAAAGTCTTTGTCTTTCTCTATCGATATTAATTCCGAATGTTTGTACGTGATTTTATTGGGTGTTTTGAGGGGAGTGTAGAAAGTTTTAAAAAAAATCTGAAGACATCTTCCGAAATTTTTATCCTAGGCATTTCTTATTGTTGAGTAAATAAAATTATACGTTTTAAATTTTTGATTCCATTTTGTTGAATGTCAATTTCATGTTTTAAAACTTGCATAGTTAGTGTTCAACTGGTGTGTGGTCTGTTTGGCTCGGGACGAGTGTGTTATGGTTTGATAATATATTGTAAAGCGCTTTGAAAGGGTTTGGGGTTTAGCCCCGTAAAAAGAACACTTTATTATATTTTAAAAATGGAAGCTTGAATGAAAGTTGTAATTTTTATTTTATTCATGCTCACCATTTCAATTTAATAATACAAATCACCTGTTAGACTCCTTTTGTACTCTAATCTAAATGAGATTTTATATAGCGCAATATCCCCAAAAAGGCTCAAAGTGCTTTACAAGGGGTCCCTGTCCAAGAGCAACTTTTTAACTTAGGACAAGCAAAAATCCTGAAGGTTTGATAATATAATTTTTTCGGACAGAGACAGTGCTGTTAACGCTGGGTGCTCTTTTTAAACACCTGATACGGTGAGAGAATTGAGTAAAGAGCCTTTTCCTAGGACTCAACTAGGCACCGAGTGAGGCTCAACCCAGACCTTCTGATCCGAAAGCGAGAGCCCATACCACAAGACCACAAACCGCCGTTGACTAGTAAACTACAATACCACCACGATTTTAACCAAAAACCTTTTCCAACCTGAATAAAAATGAATCAAAAAAGACATCAAATATGACTCAGACTTTTTATATTTATTGTCAATCAACCAGTTTAATTTGGGAAAAGTAACCCTGTGGTAACGCATCAGAATGGGAATCAAGAGATCAAGGTTCAACCCCCACTCAGGAGATTTAAAAAAAATAAAAATTTTCTAGTCCTTTGTGTATACTTTTTTTTCTGGCCCACACCAAAATACCGACCTTTTTCTTTTTTATGTGGTCTTGTGGTATGACACTCGCTTTCGGATTTTGGAAGGTCCTAAATTGTCTTTTCCTTTTCTATGGGTATGACACTCGCTTTCGGATTGGAAAAGGGCCTTGGTTCAAGCCTCTTGATTATTGTCATTTTTTTTTTTGAGCTTCAAAAAGCAACACTTGCATTAAAGAAATACTTTTTTTAAATAAAGTGTAAAGGTCAAAACAGGGAAATAGATGTAAATGACTGACAACGTAGAAGAATTCTTACCATTGCCCGCCTCGTACTGCGAAAAAGGGAGGCAAACATGGGGGGCTCCGATGACTGGGAACACACCCCTATGAAAGGTACAGCCGACTGTGGGTCAAAGGTTGATTGGGAATGAACAGACAGGACATGTGGGAAGTGGCATCCGATTATTGACGTATTCAACACCGATAAACCCTCTTTAAGGACGGACCATGGGTTAGATTTAAGTAAAATTGGTCAAATCAAAATTTTAAAAAACCCAACCAAATATTCGAATGAAAATTTTTAATTTGTGTCTAATGACATTTCAAAATCAATAAAAAATTACTTTGCTTGGTTGATAAATAATAACAAGTCAATAGCTTTTTATTTTTAAAAATTTTTTATTTAATATTTATCTATTTATTTATTTTTTTATTTATTTATCTAATTATTCATTCTTAAAAAATTTTTTTTTTTAATGTCCTTTTTTTAATTATTTTTTTTATTTAATTTACTGTTTTTTTTCTTTTTGTTTTTAAGGTCAATATCCCTATACCTGTTTATTGTCGTATTTAAAAGACGGAATAAATCAAATTGGCAAAGTGACGACAAACATTGGGTGTCTCCCATGGACTGAGGTTAAAAAAAAAAACAAAAAAACTTGTCAATAGCTGTAAGAAATCAATATTTTTCTAGTTTAAAAAACGTAAAAGAATTTCTCTCATAAAGGTACATAATTCTTCCTTACGTTTTAAAATGATCCTACAATTCAAAATGAGTCAAAAGTGACACAAAGCTGCTAGAATCTGTGAACTGTAAAAAGTAATGAACACAAAAAGAATATGACAGTTTCGAAAAAGAACAAAATACCAAACCTGCTTAAAACAATAAATCATTTTAATATCTAGACAGATGGCACAGAGTAATTTGGCACTTCTTGTTGGCTGGGTTATTTTTGTCGTATATAATGTTCTTTTAAAACGCCAAAAATAATATTTTAAGGCATTTTTAACATTTTCAATATTGTTTTTAACTATCCCCTTCTGAAACCTTCATTATCTTCATGTTTTATTTTCCCAGTAAAAATTTTTCCCAAGCTTGACTATCGTCCATCTTTTACTTGATTTTTACTGGTGGACCAAATCACTTGTGAAAAACCATATTTTCATTGTAAAGAATAAAAAAAACCCCCTAAAAAAACAAAACAAAGACAAACAAATAAAAAATCACACGCAAAAAAAAATGATCCAAATCTCACCCTGGCGTTGTGGCAAGGATGTAGTATCGCATAAATTTTGGGATTCCACGCTGGGCATCCTATCAAACTAAAGGGCCTGTCACGGGTTCTGATTGGTCCTTGCCTTGGAGCGTAAAACAGCTGGATGACATCACGACAAATAAAATATGTTACAACGATGGAACATAGAGTAAAAGATGACACAGGAACCCAATTTTTGATTGAGGCAGCAAAGGAAAATTTTATAAACCATTCATGGAAATATCCGATTTGTTTACAGTTAATGGGGGGTCTTGACAATTCAATGGTAGAGCCACTCGCATCACGTGAAAAGGGGAGTGATATTGATCCTGGTAAGTTGAGATTATTTCAGACCCCCTTGTACATCCAGCGTGATTGGGTAATTTGGTCGTTACAGCTGGTGGAAATACTTTATAAAAAACTACATCCTATCAAACGGGGAGCAAGTAATTGCCATTGTCAGTTTCATGTTATATAAACTGGGATAAACACCAGCTTCATGGGTCTAAGCCTCTAAAAGACAACTTAATAGTTAATGAGTGAAAATTACCCCCCTTTTTTTATCAGCATTACGTCCTTGGATAAAGGGACTTTCCACAATTAAAACCCTTTCTTTGCCGTGTAAAGAATGAGTACCTGCAATAGGCAGTGATGGATATGTAAGAGTGCTTGTAAAATAATTATGGCTAGTACAATATAAAAACATAAATTTGGTTCCATATGCCAGCTAGGAGAATATCTGAAGCTTTTTGAAAGCTTGAGCTTGTTGATTATGTGGAAATTAACTACATAAATGTGAAAATTTTATTTTGCTCCTTAGCTTGTTTGCTTTTTTTTAATGGTTTTACGGGGCTTGCAACACATTTAGGTCATACAACGCGCCATAAAAAGGGAAAAAAAATGGATAGTAAAAAGTTCTAGAATTACAATTAAAGTAAACCCAAGAAAAGGGGGACAAAAGGGAATTACTCAAATAGGGGAACAGATGTAGATTCCAAGAGCACACTACAAAGTACTTAGTTGAGATCACCTAAAAGTCTCATCCAACACAACACGGTCCCATTAGGAGGAATACACTCAAATTTTTAAAACATCAAATATAAATGTCAACAAAACAATACAAGTGCATAACAGAGAGATTAATTTACAAGACAAAAAAGACCATCCCCAAAACTCAAACTATACATTGAAAAATTTCCCCTCCCAGCTAAGGTATCCAGCCAGGGCCGGGACAAAACCAATAATCTCATTCCAAGACAAAGACAGAAAGCAATTGGAAAAACAAATGTAGGGGAATAGAAGACACAGCAAGTGCAAGTACCTCTCTGCCCTCTTTTGGGAGGTCAGGAACCCCCCAAGACTTTGCTCCATCTGCCCAATTTTGTACAACAGGCGTTTTTTCCTTGGGTCACCATAAGACGGTCACCACAGTCCTTTAAACTCTCTCCTTACCATCTATTTTTAGAATTTCCCCCAAAACTTCACACCCACCCAACACAAAAATAGACTTTTCTTACTCAAACAAAAAAGTAACAAGTGCATTCTAACAGAATGTTGTTCACAAAATGATGTCTACAACACAGTGTTTAGCATTTATAGCTAAAAACAAAGCATTTCTTTACATTTTGTGACGTACAAGAGAAATCAGAATGTGATAATGTTGGTTGCAATCGTAACGAATGTGACGATTTTCCTATGGTGGTAAGGAGAAGGGTTGATACTGACAGACTAAAATCTTACCTGCTTGGCATATTGCTCCACGCTGCCTTGAAAGAAACTTCTATCTTCAAATACTCGTAATTCTGTTTCAAATATCAGACCTGGGGGAAAATAGTAAAATTTTCAAATTATAATGGATCCATTGACCTTGAACTTGGGAAAAAAAAAAATGAAAAAGACTTTTTTGATAATAACTTTTTCTATCATCACATCATAGATTAATAAAAAACCCCCAAAAATTTTTGAGCTTTTAATAGTGAAATATCCACTAAACGTCTCAAACGCTTTACAAAGGGTCCCGAACAACAGTAACACATAACAAGTAAGAATGAGACATGACGCCTGCTAGGCGATGCTAAAATTTCTTTTTCTGAGAGAGACAATGCTTTTAATGACCAGGTACCCATTTTAACACCTGAGTATAGTAATATGAGAAAGAGCTTTTTCCCAAAGGACTCAAATGCGCCGATTTGAGGCTCAAACCCAGACCTTCCGATCCAAAGCGAAGTGTCATACCACAAAACCACATAGCTACACGGGGAGGGTTTAAAAAAAAAGAATGATATTGTGAAGATATTATTATTATTCTAATGTTATTTATTGTTTATCTTTTCTTTCGATTACCTTTATCAGTTCCAAGAAGAACAGCTTTGGTCGAAATCATCACTGGCATTTTGCCAGTTCCATCCTACAGCCTGTATCATGTGACCCTGTTAAAACAAACAAAACATAATGTAAATTAAATGTTTTTGAAAGAATGTGAAAGGCAAAATCAATAAGAGTCATCAGAGCCAGAGGGTATGGAGTCTCATCTCTGACCCAAAATCAAGCCATCATGAGCATTGTCAAACCAATGGGGGATCACGATCACTAAAAAACTCTGGCCCCAATCACGTGGTTTTGGATAAAAAGCATTTTACATTACATGCGTTAATAGACTTGAAATGTGAAAGAGAATTTTTCTGAGTCCCCAATTGTAAATCCTTTAAAAACTTTCTCGAAGATCATTTAACTTTACATCAATTCATAGTGGGAATACAATTAAAACTGATGTAATTGTTCAAACAATGGTTTTGTTTTCTCTGTGTGTGTGTGTGTGTGCGTGCATGTGTGCGTGCGTGTGTGTGTATGTGAGTCTTGTTATTACAGTCTCAACCAATAGCATTGAAATCTATGCGAAAAAAACTTCATCAGAACCTAAAAAAAAAAAATTAAACACAAAACAATTCCTGTATATTATTTCTAAAAAAAATTTTTTACTCAACAATTATTGATTAAATTTACAATAATTTAAAATGCAATAATAAAAGGTTTTCACCTTCACTTGGCGATGGTTTTTGGTTTCTTAAGGTTTTTTTGGCAGGTAGTAATTGTCTTGACTGGCCATGGAGATAAATCAGATGACGACCCGTGGGATCCAGAAGATCTTGTGAACTCTGTCCTCGATTCCCTTGTAACTCGATTTCTGAGAAAAAATTATATATTGTTTTTCACAGTTACAGACAAGTGTACAACATACAAAATCAAGCAATTGATACATATATTGGTAATAAAAGAAAAAAAATGCCCAAAGTTAACATATTGATACAGAAAATGGTGAGTAGTCGGGGAGGAGAAGGCACTAATAATGAAGACCCGAGTTTGATACTATTTTTTTTGGATTCGTGGATACCCCATACGGTAGAGTCACGCTCTCCCCCACCAGGCGGAGTTGTCGTAAACCATAAGGTCGCAGGGTTTTAAACCCCATCACCGCCGAAAATTTTTTTATTCACTATTTGTCTTCTGGCACTTTTCTACTCACTTCATCTCTTGTTTTAACATAAATTTATAAGGAGGTAGGCATATAAGTCTGATAGGCTAAGTTACGCTTGCAGATGTCTCGGACACGTACATCCTACAGGGTTTTCAAATTTTTTTTGCTAAAACTAAGTAAATTTCCCAATTGATCTTCTTCTTCTTCTAGGTTCCATGCCTGGTCCAGGCTTCGGATACTGCATGAATTAAACTCTCTCCATTTCCCCCCTGTCTCTTGCCTTTTCAAACAGCTCTTGGATTGTTTTGGCTGTGAAGCCCTTCAGTTGGTCTATGAGTGTTTTTCTTTGTCTCCCCCGGGCGCGTTTACCAGGTATTTTTCCACAACTTGCCAGGTATTCATTCTTATCTTTCCTTACTATGTGTCCGAAAAAGGATAGTTGTCGATCCACTATTAAGGGCAAATTTGTTTCCTTTGTTGGTATGTTTGTTTTAGCACTTCTTCATTCGTTTTGTGTGTGCATATACGATATTCTCTGCATCCTTCCTCAAGCACCACATTTTCAAAAGCTTCAATGTTCTTTTTTGTGTTTTCTGCATTTGTAGTCCAGCTTTCGCATCCGTATAATTGATATGAAAGTGAAAAATAAATGAATATTGACCAATTGTTTACTGTTTTTTTTTTTTTTTTAAGTATAGGACAGAAAAAAATCTTGACCTCACCCCATGGATTGATTGCAGGGGAATCAAGTTCTCTATCAACTGAGCTATTGACCCCCCCTCACCCCCGCTACCAAATCATATTACAATAATTTCCTAAAAATGATGACAACTATCTGAGAGAAATATAAGGTGACTTGAATAAAATAATTGAACTTATAATGCCACTAAAATTTCAAATGCAAATGCTCCTGCAGATGTTTTCAATGTCAGTTTTGGGGATCGAACCCCATTTTCATCAATGTAATTTTTCATGACTTGTACACACCATCTGGTCTCTCTGTGTTGTCCAAATCCAGACGAAAGAGAACATGTTGGTCATCGCAAGCACCAGGAAATTGTTGCGACCACCAGTGGGTGATAGGATCTGTTGGCTGAAAGACAAAGGCATAAAAATGAGAATGTTAGTGTCAATTGAGACCAAGAGTCAGGAATTTGATCAAAAATTAAAACTGGTCCCTTGCTAGTGATTCAAGTGTTCCTTTTCTTTGGCTTGCTCATTCTGTTTTGTTTTGTATTAAATACTCCTTGATAAAACACCCTGATATCTCTTGGGGCCAAACGTTTGTTACAAAAACTCAAAAGGCCCTGAACATGGAACAAAAACTCAATACTTAATTTCGAATTAGGAGTTCAGGTCTAGAATCAAAGATATCTAGAAAACAGAGAAAAAATAAATAGCAAATATAATCCTCCCCCCCCCCCCCCCCCCCCCCCCCCCTCCCCAAATCACCTTATTGGTTTTAAAGAAAAATTTCCCGATTAAAGAGACACAAGTATATCCAATGCCTGAGATTTCTTTTGTGACATCATCCTCGTCAGATTGTTGCAATGAATGACAAATTTGCCAAACCTCAATTTACAAGCCAGAAACAATCGAGTCCACTGAAGGCCAAGCAAGGTTTTGATTTCATAAAATAAGGAAATTTTTTTTTATTTATTAGCAAAATCAATTTCTCCCCCCCCCCCCAAATAATCTTGCTATTTTTCACAATGAAAAAAAGAAAAGAGTTTAATCAAGTTGAAATAAGAAAAAAAAAGCCAACTAAAAAGATAAATTAATCTCATCGCCATGGTAATATTAAAATTGGTTTCTGCTTTTGTTTCCAGGCACAACTCATAATATATTTGGTTAAATACAGATCATGAAAATTTCAATAATTGATTATTGGAAAAAATTTTATATAGAATAGAATGAATTTGACGTCACTCCGGCCCTTTTGTTATTGTTTTTTGCCATCCGCGTTTATGACTAATACTCACTAAACTGTAATTAACCAGACAATAAAAGTTAAAGGGTTACACATAGTTTTGTGTGTTGGTCCGTTATACTTCCGAATGGAAATGTTGTGAACTTCTTAGCCAAGCGCATACCATCTATACCCTTGTGGCAATTTTGATTACTGAACTATAAAAAATCTGTGCTTACTTGAAACTGATCTTTTCTTATTGAAGATGGAACTTCATCCTCAAATCTTGCATCTATAAATCCACTGCTTATCTGAAATAAATCAAAACAAATTTAAATCTGTTATCGTCAATTTAGTCTTAGTCCCTAGTAGTGCCGTAGCCACTGCCTCGAGCCTACTTCATGTAATAAATCCACTACTCTCATGTAACGAAATTTTTACTAAAAATAATGCCTCTCTAAAATTCTGCTTATTTGTTAATAACATGCTTTTATCACCAAATTCTGAACAACACAACATAAACTTTAATGAATTGTTTTTCAATGAGGACCATCTAAATCAAATTAGGGTTCAAATTTTTATAAAATATGCAACCAATGTTTACAATAATCTTTTCTTTTTTTTTTTTTTTTTTGCTGGTTTGGTTACAGACAATCGTAAAGATTATTTAAAAGAGACCCAGGACAGGAACAAGGGGCACTTCTAATAAACTTTCTACATAAAGGGCCAGACTAGATGTGTGCAAGCATAGTTTTCGGTGTCAGAGTGGTTTTAAGTGTGGAACAGTCTACCAGAGAAAGTTGTCAGTTCTGATTCACTTAACTCAATCAAGAACAGACTGGATAGCTATTGGAAAAACCAAGAAATCTTCTATGATTACAAGGCTAGCATCACATTCTAATTAATGGTAATCTGCAACCGGAAGAAACAAAGATGACAACCCGAGTCCAGCAAAGAGGATCATTTTAGAACCTGTGCGGAAATCATCTCTAAGTAAACTCTAAGTAAGAAGGTAGCTAAATGAGGCAATAAAAA
>NW_027622352.1:5000-7500 GCF_034508935.2 Berghia stephanieae
GGTCTGTCTGGGTGACCGCATGGGCATTCAGTGCCTGGTGAGATTTTCCATTTAAAGAGGTTGGTGGCGACCAGAGAGTGAGTAATGAAAATACTCAAAACCTACGCAACATGTTGTCCATTGCAACATTGTAAAATCGAGGCGGTAAGTAATATCCTATATCCATCACCAAAAAGAATAGTCCAAACACCCTCCCCAATACCCCCCCCCCCCCTTTTAGTGACACTACAAAAAAAAATAGAACAAGTGTATTAAAACTAATTTCTGAGAAGCGAAGGTAAAAAATAATGTTTAAAATACCCGTTGCCTCAGATATGGTGTAGCAGAAATAAAAAAAAAATTTTCACACGATCCCCTACAGACACTACAAAAAAATAATAGAACATTATGAGAAAAACTATTTCTGAGAAGAGGATGAAGGGGGCGGGGGTGGGGGGGGGGGTTAGAACATATGAGAAAAATTATTTCTGAGAAGAGGATGAAGGGGGGGGGGGGGGAATAGAACATTATGAGAAAAACTATTTCTGAGAAGAGGATGAAAGGGGGGGGGGGGGGGGATAGAACATTATGAGAAAAACTATTTCTGAGAAGAGGATGAAGGGGGGGGGGGGAGGGATAGAACATATGAGAAAAACTATTTCTGAGAAGAGGATGAAAGGGGGGGGGGAGGGATAGAACATTATGAGAAAAACTATTTCTGAGAAGAGGATGAGGGCGGTGGGGGGGGGGGGGTTAGAACATATGAGAAAAACTATTTCTGAGAAGAGGATGAATGGGGGGGGGGGAATAGAACATATGAGAAAAACGGTTTCTGAGAAGAGGATGAGGGGGGGGGTGGATTAGAACATATGAGAAAAACGGTTTCTGAGAAGAGGATGAGGGGGGGGGTGGATTAGAACATATGAGAAAAACTATTTCTGAGAAGAGGATGAAAGGGGGGGGGGGAGTAGAACATATGAGAAAAACTATTTCTGAGAAGAGGATGAGGGGGGAGGGGATAGAATGTATGAGAAAACTATTTCTGAGAGGAGGATGGTGGGGGGGGGGGGGGGGAATAGAACATATGAGGGATTTTTTTAAAATAGTATATATGAGTAAAACTATTTCCAAGAAGAAGGTGAGTGAAAAATTTAAAAATAGAACAAGAAATAAAAACTAATTCTGAGAAGTGAAGATTTTAAAGAATAGAGCAAGTATATAAAAACTATTTCAGAGAAGAGAAGATAAAAAATAAAAACCCCGTTGCCTCAGATCAGGAGTAGTAGTGGTAGTAGTAGTTGTAGTAGTAGTAGGAGTAGTAGTAGTAGTAGTAGTAGTAGTAGTAGTAGTAGCAGTAGTAGTAGTAGTGGTAGTAGTAGCAGTAATAGTAGTAGTAGTAGTAGTAGTAGTAGTAGTAGTAGAAGTAGTAGTAGTAGTAGTAGTAGTAGTAGTAGTAGTAGTAGTAGTAGTAGTAGTAGTAATAGTAGTAGTAGTAGTAGTAGTAGTAGTAGTAGTAGTAGTAGTAGTAGTAGTAGTAGTAAGCAAGCCTCGTAGTCCGAATTACGCTTGCTGAGAATAGTGTGATTCAGTCATAGTCGATGAGTATAGCTGCTCTCTCCACCCATGTTGTTCATTGTTTCCATTGGCCACGGTCCTGGGCCAGAGTTTTGAGGCTGTCAAGATCTTGTTGTGACATTAGTACGTAGGGCACTGCAATATTTCTTAATTCGGCCTCATCTGAATCCAGAAATTTCTGATATGTAGAGAGATCCTGGTTCAAGGTAGTTACTATTGATGTTGGTGGTCTCCCTCCATATTTATTTGTTGCCATGAAGGAAATATTCTGTCATTGCAGTTTGGGCTGGGATGTTATCTTCTCGACGTAAGATGTGATCAAATAGGGAATGAGATTAGCGGAAGAGTAGCGTCCCTTGATTGGACGTCACTCATAGTCTGTGACGTCACCGGCGGAAAAGTTAATAGAGAGAGAACGTCATGTTGGTTGTGCGCATGCGTCTCTCGTCCTCGCATTCCCTATAGCCTCCATCACTGTTCTTTTATTATTGTACTCAGCCGTTGCAAACATAGCAGAAATAAATAAAAATGAAGTAGGCGTGCAAAACTAATTCTGGGGGAAAAAAATCCTACTCAAAATTCTCGTGAAGATTATGTGTCTTGGTGGAGTGAGAGAAGGAGAGAGAAAGGTATAAAATCAAAACTTGCTCGACATTCTTCGTGTTTAGCATTGGTTTGATTATAATGAAGAGAAGAATAAGATTAAGTATTAAAACTATTAATTAGTTACGATGCATTGTTTTAATATATTAATACTTTTGTGGTTTGAAAAAAAAAAAGGCATACTGACTTGTTATTTATTCTGTGTATAGATAGAATGCGCTTGGCCAAGGAGTTCACAACATTGCCATCCGGAAGTATAACGGACCAACACACAAACTCTGTGTAACAATGAACTTTTATAGTCTGGTTAATACAGTTTAGTGAGAACAACTCACAAACGCGG
>NW_027622353.1:0-2500 GCF_034508935.2 Berghia stephanieae
TGCAATTTTATTTTAAACCCTGGGAAACAATGTCCTTGTTTTTGTTTTTTTTGGTGTGGTTTTTTTTTAAGTGTTTTGAGGTTCGATAAAAGGTCTATAAAAATGGCTTATTATTTTATTATTATTATTATTTTTATATTACTTTTTTATTATTTTTATTATTATTATATTATTATTTTTATTATTATTATTATTATTTTTTTATTTAGAGTAGTAATAAAAATAATAAAAATAATAAAAATAATAATAATAAAAATAATAAATAAAATAATAAAAATTTTTTATTATTATTATTATTATTTTTATTATTATTATTATTTTATATTATTTTAAAATAAATTAAAAAAATATTATTATTATTATTTTATTATTTATTATTATTATTATTATTAATTTTTCCATCATCATCATCATTATTATTATTATTTTTATTATTATTATTATTTATTATTTTTAAAGGAAAAATTTTTTTTCTTAGAACGAAAAACTGTGAGGACCTGGCAGTTATAGGAAAGGAAGACATTATTCGCGAAGTAAGATTTAATCAAAAAAATATATTTAAAAAAAAAAAAAGTATAATTAATTTCAGAAAATAAAAATAAACGGGCAAAATCAATCCGTCTTTTAATTTTAAATTTTGGGCCAGGAAAATTGCCTTCAAATATCGTGGATTAAAATTCCCTTCCTTCGCTAAACTCTCAAATTTTGGGACCGCGAAGTCCCAAATTTGGGCTTTTTGAAGGATAGCGTATTTAATCGAGGGATATTCATTGAAGGAGGATTTTCGGGGCCAAAAATTTTTAAATACAGTTTTTCCAAGTGGGGGCAGTGTGGGGGACTCACCAATCAAATTTGGGTGTTCATTATATCCAAAAGCGTTGATGCCTTGGGAAACATTGAATTCAAACCTAAATGAAAAAAAAGGATTTTATTTAAAAAATCTGCAAAGGCATCTATTATACATCTTCATCTTCATCATCATCATTATCATCATCATTATTATCATCATCATCATCATCATCATCATCATCATCATCATCATCATCATCATCATCATCATCACATTTATCATAATAAAAAATAATAAAAAATAATAATAAAAATAATAATAATAATATAATAATAATAATAACAATAATAATAATAAATAATAATAATAATAATAATAATAATATAATAATAAAAATAATAAATAATAATTTAAAAAAAAATAATAATTATGAAATAAACTTTATACATCCCAAAAAAGGGGAAATTTTTTGTAAGACGTGTTATAATTTAAACAATAAGATAAAAATATAATGGAAATGGGAAATGTATATATAATAAAGGAGCAGCTCCACATCATCATCATCATCATCATCATCATCATAAACCTCATCATCCTCATCATCATCATCCTCATCATCATCATCATCATCATCATCATCATTATCATCATCATCATCATCATCCTCCTTCTCATTCAGAGTGTTGGTGGCTTTGATTATAAGCATCCCTGTCATGGCCGGGCGGAGTTGTTGTAGTGAACAGCTGGTTGTGGTTCAAATCCTCAACACCAAAAAGTAAAGAACAGAATATGTGATTAAATTTCAAGTAAAATGCAAAAACAAACAAATATAAATGCTTACTTTCTTTGTATTCCCTTTTTTTGGTGGCGCTCCGCCCCTGTGGTTTGGAAAATTTAAAAGAATAAAATAAATTAGAAAACACATTACAGATAGTACAAATTTCAAAAATATAAGCATTCTGCAGTAAAAAATTTTGAAAACTTCAGTTTATCATTAATAAAAAGACAATTTTTAAAATTACTCATCTATTATGCTAATTTCCATAATTTTCACCATGCTGAATGCGTTTCACAGTGTCCGTTAATTCCCCAAAAACAGGTCATATGGAATAAATCATTTTCAATTCGATAGAAAACTTCTCGAAAAAACAATTTATGGATCAAGCCAAAAGTGTGGCTATGTGGTCTAGTGGTTTGTAAACTCGCCTTCAGTCTGAAGGTCCAAGGTTCGAGTCCTTTTCTGCAGAGCATACTTGAGTCCTTGGAAAAAAGGTTCTTTACTCACATTCTCTAACGTACTCAGGTGTAAAATGGGGTAGGCTACCTGGCTGTTAACAGCGTTGTCTCTGTCGAAAAATTGTAAACCGCTTCTAAAAGGCATCATGTCTTGTCCTATAATATGTTACATGTTGCTGTTGGCTAGGGCCCCCTTGTAAAGCGCTTTAACCCTCTCCATACCACCCAGAGGAAAATCGTCACATTTGTTACGATGTACCCAACAATTTTCTTCTTCTTCTGATATAATTTTGGTTAGAGCTAGAGCTATAAAAAACTGGAGCTAATTTTTTTCTAAACAAAATATAGAATATACTCGTTACTAATTCTGTTTGAAAAATAGATATTTTGGTTGGGTGAGTATGAAGTTTCAGTTGAAATTCGAAAATAGCTGGTAAGGAGAGAGTTAAGCATGTTTAGCGGATAAAAGTATAG
>NW_027622353.1:5000-13120 GCF_034508935.2 Berghia stephanieae
ATAATAATAATATGATAACAATAATAACAATATTTATAGAGCGCCACTATCCATCTAACGTGTTCAATGGCCCTTTACAAACACATAACATAGCTGCCCATGAAAATTTGAAGAAAATTAAATGTTACAAATTGAAAATGATCTATTAATTTATGCTGATACCAATGGAATATGAATTTATCTGATTTTGAAATATCTTTGAAAAGTTCATCTTAAAATAATAGTCTGTCTCCAGTCTCGACTTGAAGTACTCATTAACAGATAGATAGTGCTGCAAATTTTAAAACACATTCTGAAAATTTGTTTGGAGCAACTTCTTTCTTCACAGGTGTGTTGTGAGGAGTGGAGAGTTCGAAGTGGCCTGTATCCGATATTGAGCTTAAAAAAATTTTTTTTTTAAATTGAGCTTTATATAGCGCAATATCCACTAAATGTGCCAAAGCGCAATACAAGGGGTCCTGGCCAACAGCAACATTAACATAAAGGACGGGACATGACCGGGTTGGGCGATATTACAATTTTTCGGACAAAGACAACGCTGTTAACGGCCGGGTACTCATTTTACACCTGAGTACGGTGAGAGAATGTGAGTAAAGAGCCTTTTCCAAAGACTCAACTATGTGCCGAGCGCGAGGCTCGAACCCAGGGCCCTTTCTGATCCGAAAGCGAGTGTCAAAACCACTAGACCACAAGCCGCACAATCAGTAAAATAACGTATGATGGTGTTAAGTCATAAATACATAATTTGAAAATTATATTGGCCATCTTGATCTCAGCTCTCCTCTCAACAGGCAACTTGCGTGATGTTTCAAAACAGGGTTAAAGTACCCTTTAGAGCCATTTGCCCCATGGAGACAGAGTTTATCCCAGTTTCTATTGCATGAAATAGACAACAACAATTTCTTGCTACCTTTGGAAAAGGATGCTAGTCTATCGCAAGTACCTTCTGCAAGATCCAGACCCAGCTACCCAATCACTGCTGGGTGGACAGTGAGGGGGGGGGGGGGCTGTCAGAAAAAATCTTTACTGTACCCAGGATTAATCTTGGTCCCTTTCCATGTGAAGCGAGTGTTCTACCAACTTAGCTGTTGGAACCCCAAAACAGGGATAGTATTTTCTCTAATGTTTGTCCCAGCCACGATTCTTGCAGCTTTGTTATAGACCATTTTCAGTAATTTCCTCAAAACATTGCACCAAACCAAATGGGAGCTTTTAAAAAAATATAATATATTTACAATATCCACTGCAAGTTCTCGAAGCACTTTAAAAAAGGGTCCCTGACCAACAGCAGCACGTAACATATGGAATGAGGGGCATGATGTCTGTGAGGCGATAATGCAATTTTTTTCAGACAGAGACAATGCTGTTAACGGCCAGGTACTCATTTTTACACCTGAGTACGGTGAGAGAATGTGAAAAAAGAGGGCCTTTTCCAAGGACTCAACTTTGCATCAAGAGAGGCTCAAACTCAGAACCTTCTGATCTGAAAGCGAGAGTCATACCATAGGCCACATAACCCCACAACCAACACAAAAATAGATTTATTTTTTTTACTCAAACACATTAGCAAAACGCCCCTTGCTAAACACAATATTTATTAGCCAAAACAAGATCTATAAATCTTTTTAACTATGACAAAATTTTCTTAAAAGTTTAAGATGTATAATAAAAAAATTAAAATCAGAATGATAAAAATGTTGGGTGTAATCATAATGAATGGGACGATTTCCTGTGGTTGGTGAGAAGAGAGTTAACAGTTTATCCCCCAGTATCAGCCAAACAGACAATGAAAAGCGCATGATAAAAAGTAAGTCCTTTTAGAGCCAAAGGCCCATGGAGCTGGGGTTTATCCCCGTTTCTATAGCATGAAATGGACAATAGCAATTGCTTGCTACAATTTGGATAGGGACGCAAATCTATTGCAAAGTAAATTTCCACCAGATCTATCAGACCCAGCTCCCCAATCACTCTGGGTGGACAGGGGGGGGGGGGGGTGAGATGGATATGGAGCTAGTCAATCACAAAGTACTTTCTAACAGATCTATCAGACCCAGCTCCCCAATCACTGCTGGGTGGACAGGGTGGGGGGGGTGAGATGGATAGGACGCTAGTCGATCGCAAAGTACTTTCTAACAGATCTATCAGACCCAACTACCCAATCACTGATGGAAAATAAAAAACTCGACTGCACCCGGGGTTATCGCTGTCCCTTTGCTTGTGAAGCGAGGTTCTCTACCATCGAGCTAATGGGACCCCCAGCAATCGCATGAACCTTACGGATAAATTTTAATAATAGTCAAATGGATGGAAGCTTTAATTTCATTAAACTTGAGCTTGAGCTTTCATATAGCAAAAATATCCACTAAATGTGCTCAAAGCACTTTCCAAGGGAGGGGGTCCCTGACCAACAGCAACACCTAACATGTAGAACAAGACAGACGCCGGTAAGGCGATATTACAATTTTTTTTCCGACGAGACATCGCTGTTAAACGACCCGGTACACATTTTACACCTGAGTATGGTGAGAGAATGTGAGTAAAGAGCATTTTCCAAGGACTCCCAAATATGTGCTAAGCGAAGCTCCAAAACCCCGGACATTCCGATCCGAAAACGAGTGTCATATCACTAGACCACATAACTGCACAAAGGGTTCAATACCACTCTAAGTAGGACAAATTATTCGCTAAAATGCTGAAGCCCCTTGACAAAGGGTCCCTGACCAAACAACAACACCTAACATGTAGAACAAAACATGACGCCTGTTAGGCGATATTACAATTTTTTCGGACAAGACCAGACTGTTAACAGCCAGGTACTCATTTTACACCTGAGTACGGTGAGAGAAAGTGAGTAAAGAGCATTTTCCAAGGAATCAACTATGCGTCGAGTGAGGGTTGAACCAAGGAACTTCCGATCCGAAAGCACATAGGTTCAATCCCCCCTTTAAGGAGTAAACTTGACAAATTATTTTTAAAAGCACTGTTACTATTTATTGTCTACTGAAGCTGGTTCAATCACATAGCTTGGAACTAAGTGTACATATTAGCAGGTCTGATAACTGAATGCAATTATGGCCTGTTTTAACATTGTTGTAATGAACAGTATTTTGTTTTTGGGTTTGAAAGTATTTCCATTACAACAATGAGCCCATAATAATGTGGGTTATCAGACCTGCAAATAGGTACCCATTGCTTGGAACCAAATCAGATTGAAAAATGAATTAACAAAAGATATAAAAAGAAAAATAAGTCACCTCCCCGTGAATATATAAATAAATAAATAAATAGAGAAATAAATAAATAAATATATAAGTAAATAAATTTTAAAATGTATAATTTTTTTATTGTTTGATGTTAGAGTTGGGAGGTACCTAGTCTTTTAGTTCTTAAGAGTGCTCGATAATTTTTTGGTTAAGAACATAATATTATATATTAAATAATAAGATGCTACAAATATGTGATCGTTTTAATTACGCTTGTTTGGATAGTAAAAATATGGTATAAAATAAAATTAGGCTGATTTCTTTTTTTTTAAAAGCAAAGCTGAAAATAAAAATAATTAATTAAATGTGAGAATTTTTTTGAATGATTTAATGAGTAAAGAAATATAAGTTAATTTATAAATATATTTGTGTTCCTGAAAATTCTTGACACCTATCAGATATTTCCAATTGTATCAAACACACCATATTTATTTTCCATTTTTCATTAACTTTTGTTAACGTATTTCTTGTTTTTTAAAATTATTATATTTGAAAGGACCGCTATTCCAACATGCGGTTGAATATTCCACTTAAAAGAATTATGCATCAAACGGATTTTTTGAAACCCTTATTGGGAAGAGAATGTGCACCAGTAAATATTCATGAACGGCTGAAACTTGTACTATGGTGAACTTGTGTGTTGTATTTGATCAGTTCAAATGTGGGTTAAGGGTTTAAATTGGAATTGAGCTGTCCCCATCAACCCAGGCTTGCAGTGATCTTTCCAAAACTGTATCGACTGCAGCAAATCATTAAAACAATTGACAAACTTATCCAAGTCTCTCATGGATAATACATTCAACACTTTGGAAAGTTGTGGAATTTCATAGGAAAAAGAGTTGATATTATATCATTCAAGAAATTTTTTGGGTTACAGAAAGGAAGTGCCCGTTGGATACAAAAAAAAGTTTAACAAACGCATGAACACATTGAAAGAAGCAGTTCATCAAGGGGTAATAGAACACCCCCTTTATATTCCCGATTTAGCTTTAAGTGACTTTTTCTGTTTCTCAAACTTTAGAGACACCTCAAGTTCAACAAATTTTGGCAGTGATGAAGAGGTGCAGGTGGGGTGACTCAATGATGTCTAAGTATGTCAGGTGAATTCTGCTTTGCCCTAAAAAACAACTGGTGCTGAGTTGTTGCCAACACTTGGATAGGAATGGACAATAAATGACAATTAAATGGAAGGAAATAAAACTTGATGGGAACGACATTGTGTTGAAATTTAATAAATGACAATAAATGGAAAGGAAATAAACACTTGGATGGGAACTGACATTGTGTTGAAATCTAAAATAAATGACAATAAAGGAATGGAAATAAACTTTGGATGGGGAAATGACATTGTGTTGAAATTTAAATAAATGACAATAAATGGAAAGGAAATAACACTTGGATGGGAACTGACATTGTGTTGAAATTTAAATAAAATGACAATAAATGGAAAGGAAATAAACTTTTGAAACGAATGGACATTATGTTGAAATTGAAATAAATGACAATAAATGAAAAGGAAATAAAACTTTTGAATCGGAATGGACATTATGTTGAAATTTAAATAAATGACAATAAATGGAAAGGAAATAAACACTTGGATGGGAACTGACATTATGTTGAAATTTAAATAAATGACAATAATGGAAAAGAAATAAATTTTGGATGGGACAGACATTGTGTTGAAAATTTAAATAAAAGACAATAAATGGAAAGGAAATGAACTAAGCTTTCTTTTTATAGCTTTGTCAAATTTCGTATCTTTTATAGTTTTTGTAAATACCAGGGAGATGTCAAGACTTTTCAGCTTACCCTTGTACATATAAATATATAAAAATTAGGATCAATATATAAATATAAAAATAGATGATTTTTTTTCTCTCTGAATGATAAAAAATATTTAAGACTATGATGTAACTTGGTTTCCCAAAATAATTCTCCCTTAGCTCTAAAGTAACTAATTTCAACTCACGCTGCCAGACTGAGACCAAAAGAAAAGAGAAAATATTAATTTCTTCAAATATAGAAAAGGCATAGGCGTAAATTCCATCAAAGGTGACTAAATAATATTTTTTTTTTAAAACACAAATAAAACAAAACAAAACAAAAAAAAACAAAGCAAAATAAAAATTGAAAGATTCTTCAGATTAGCAGGCACTTATGTTGATAATAACAAGAAATGAAGTGAGTAGGAAAGTGCCAGAAGACAACAGACATAGAATAAAAACTTTGCAGTGGCGATGGGGGGTCGAACCCGCATCCTTACTGGTACGACAACTCCGCCTGTTCAACCCCCATTACCGCCGCAAAGTTTTTATTCTCTGTTGTCTTCCGGCACTTTCCACTCACTTCAGATAAGTCATAAAATGTTATTTTGGGTTATAAAGAAAGAGCAGCAATTCAACTCATAAAGTTAAGTCTCATTTTCACAATTTCCCTACTTCGCTAAGTCCCGGGATTGAGGTTTGTTTGCCGGGATGGGGGTCATTTAAATCGATCAATATTTGAAAGACGACTTTTCTGGTCAAAACTTTGAAATATGCGTCTTTCCAGAGTATGGCATTTTAATTTGTTAAATTTAGAACAATTACATGTAACGGGCTGCCCTTTTGAAATTTTTAAAATTCGAAGTTTCCAATGAAAAAAAAAAAGAAGAAAAAGTCACTTTAAAACAGCTTAGAAATAAAACAATTTGCTCTCAGCAGGGTCCAAAAATGCCCCAAAAGTCTAGAATATAATAGGCTCTAAGAAGCTAAAATTTCCTTTTCAACAAGAATTTTTTTTGATCAAAGAGACCTATGCAGCTCTGTGGCTGGAGACAAAATTCGTATTTCTACTTTTTTTCATAGTACTAAGCAGGTCTGCATGTAATCTTACTATGATCATATGAAATTATATTTCTATAAATACCTTGCTTCTCTCCTGCTGGGGCGGGTGGGCGTTCAAACAAAGAAATATTGGCCGAGTTAAAAAAAGGATGTGATAAAACCTCCCACATCTCCCCATACCAAGATGGCGTCGTTGGCGTTGTTGGGGGTTTGGGCCCGGTCATAGAGTATAATGAACAATATATAGATATATAGAGATATTTATATATATAGATGAAATGGAGGACATGGAAACGATCGTATCGGGTACTAATCCATAGTGAATTTATTTATTTATTTATATATATATATGACCCATTGTCTCGAAACTGGGATTACGTTGGGATGAATCAGATATGTTAAAAAGTCAAAATTTAAAATTTAAACTGGGCAAACATTTTTAATGATTACTATTCAGCACTCTAAAAATTTGATATTCATTCTCTTCAATAAAACTACAAACTCAATGCAATTTTGATATGTCTGCCTATAAATTCAATATTCAGCATCGTAATGAAAAAGTTCTTTACTCACATTCTCTCACTGTATAAGTACCTGCCTAGTAAAAGCATTGCATCTGTCGGAAACATTGTAATATTTCCAATCTAAAGGTGTCCTGTCTCGTCCTACATGTTAAGCCTTTGATTTTGGCTAGGCTAGGACCCCTTGTAGAGCGCTTTGAGCATTTTTTAGTGGATATTGCACTATATAAAAAGCTCCAGTAGCAGTGTGGCTCAGCGGTACGGTCTTTGCTTCATACCCGAAAGGTAACGAGTTCAATCGCTCACCGCCTGCGCAGTGTGGCCTTGAGCAAGTCCAACCTCGCCTGCTCAATTTGCAGTGCTGCACTGCGGCTGATCCCTGGGTTATTCCAGCCCTTCCCTTTGGGAATAGGCCCTAGAGACAAATTTCCCCTAGGGATGAATAAAGGGATTTTTTTGTTTTTTTTGTGTGGTTTTTTTTTTTTTTTTTTTTACAATTGGTCCTGGATTCAACTCTTCATCTCCACAAAAACAATTATTCTCTGTTGTCTTCTGACACTTCCATTCTACTTCATCTCTTGTAAATAGGAACTAGGTTTCCCCGCTGTTCATCAGACGTCCAGATACCTCATTTGGCAAGGCTCTTGGCTCAAAACAAAAAAAACAAAACTTATTTTTAAATCCGTGATAAACGCATTGACCTAATAAATGAATATTTTCAAAAACACAAAAAAAAAAACAACAAAACAAACAAAACAAAAAAAACCCAGAGCATTTATATAGAGCAATACCACTAAATGCTCAAAACGCTTTACAAGGGGGCCCCGACCAACAGCAACACATAAGTTATAAAACAAGACATGACGCCTGTTAGGAGATATTACATTTTTTTCCGACAGAGACAACACTGTTAACGCCAGATACTCACTTTACACCTGAGTACGGGAGAGAAAGTGAGTAAAGAGCATTTTCCCAAAGGATCAACTATGTGCCGAGTGGGGCTTGAACCCAGGACCTTCCGACCGAAAGTGAGTTACCACAAGACCACATAGCTTCACTTTTCCCTTTTAAAAAAAAATAAATCCCTCAGCCTCAACGTCCCCCCCCCCCCCATCTTCCCCCCTCCTCCTGCAGCCCCTATTTGAGTATGGAATAGAAAGTGAGTAAAGATTCCCCTTTTCCAGAACTCAACTGTTTGAAATCGCCTATAGCTGGACTCAAAACCGTCCACCTGGGGGCTCACAGGCAAGTGATCGTCATATAACTAGATCACAAAACAACATAATCTCTAACAACAAAGCTAAGGCAAACCCCAATGAGCCAATAAAATGGGGGGAAAAATAAAGGGGAAAAATTGTGACTCATGTTTAAAAGAATGTAGATGATGCTGCTCGTAGCTCGAAGAAATAAATGAATAACAATGTGAAATTGAATGTAAGCTTCAATTTTAATAAAACGAAAACGATCAAATGGAAGTTGGGTTCCCCTTTTCCACAAAACAGGATGGGTGA
>NW_027622354.1:0-7500 GCF_034508935.2 Berghia stephanieae
CCCACCCAATACAGGGGATAAAGACACAGTAAGTCCCCTTTTCCCTGCCCCTAGGGAGGTCAAAACCCCCACCCAATACGGGGGTAAAGACCGAAACCTCCCTGCCCATTTATGGAGGCAAACCCCACCCAGATCATGGGGATAGAAGACACAGTAAGTACCATCCCTGCCCACTATGGGAGTCGGGAAACCCACCCATTATTTGGCTTTGAAAAATGCCACCTAGCATCCTTTGTTGAGATTAGCAACATTTATCAATTTGCTACATCCAACCTTAACCCCCCTCCAAACGAACTACAGGAAAATCACACATTCGTTAAAATGCAACCAAAACACATTTCTTTTTCAAAATTCTTTTGTAAATCATAAAATTTAAAGAAATTGAACATGGTGTTGTAGAGCATTTTTGCTAAAGAAGTTATGTATGACAAAAATTTCTGCTTATTGTATTTGAGTGATAACAAATCTATTGTGTAGTTGGTGTGAACTTTTGGGGAAAATCCTGAAAAGCTGGAAAGGGAAAAGGGGTTAAACAACCTTTTTGGTGATGTCTCTGTAGCCATTTTGATTGACGGTAATTTGTAAGCTTCCTCTTCTTTCTTGCAAGATGTTTTGAGGGGGGGTGCTCGTTGATGTCGTGACCTCTAACGTTTCGTTTTCAGTGCTGAAACTCCCCCTGGAATGGAAAAATTATACTGATAAATAAATAAAATAAATAAATAGACACAAAAGTTACTGGGAATGAGATTCCAACATGACACCACCTTTAAAATCTACCCCATAATATTTTTGGGAAATTTATCTCATAGACTTATAGACCAAAATCCATTTGTATTTTTATTTCTATATATATTAAGGCATTTTTATTTTAACAAAATATTCTGTGGTCCTTTAAGCATTTTCATAATTTTACCGCTAAGGTCATTTAAAAAAAATAAAAATTTAGCCCTTTAAACAATGACACCATTAGATAACCATTGCCTTGGCTTTCCCCATGAAGGAAGGGGCCTATGTGGTCTTGGGGTTTTATGACTCTCGCTTTTCGGATCAGAACTTCCTGGTTCGAGCCTCAGTCTTTCGAATAGATGAGTCCTTGAAAAGGCAAAATTACAATTTTCGGACAGCGACAACGCTGTTAACGGCCAGATACTCATTTTAAAACTTGGGATGTGAGAGAATGTGATAAAGAGCCTTTTCCAAGGACTCAACTATGCGCTCTAAAAGGCTCGAAACCCAGGACCTTTGATCCGAAAGCGATGCCATACCACAAGACCACAAGCCGTGTGTGAAGTGACAGCTACTGGGACACCCCCGACATTTTAAAAAATACTTGTATCAAACTTGAGATCAATCGTTGCCTGTGGAGGATCGACGCTTTCGGAGGCTTTTGGGTGACCACGGTTGTAGCCGGAAGTCTCGTTGGTCGAGTTTTCCCCATGAACTGGGCCGCGTCGCTGTAGAGGTGTGGTGTCCTTCTGGACTGTTTTGTGGCCCGGTGGTCTCCTGAAATCATCTGGTACTCGAGTTGTGTGTCGTGTCGAAGGCCTATCTCCTGTGATGGAAAATTTTGATATTGAATGAATAGGTGATAAATAAATAAATAAATAAAATAAATAAATAAATAAAATAAATAATTAATAAAATAAATAAATAAATAAATAAATAAATAAATAAATAAATAAATAAAATAAAAAAAAAATAAATAAATAAAAAAGTGAATAAATAAATAAATGTGCGCTATGTGGTCTATGGGTATGACACTTCCTTTCGTCGGAAGGTCCTGGGTTCGAGTCTCGCTCAGCGCATAGTTGATCCTTGGGGAAAGCTCTTTACTCACATTCTCTCCTGTGATGGAAATATTTTGAAATTGAATGAATAGTAATAAATAAATAAATAAAAAAAATAAATAAATAAATAAATAAATAAATAAAATAAAATAAATAAATAAACTAAAATGTAATAAATAAATAAATGTGCACTATGTTTATGGTTTGACACTGCTTTCGTCAAAAGGTCCGGGGCGGCCTCGCTCAGCCTAGTTAGCCCTTAAAAAGCGTTTTATCACATTCTCTCCCTTACTGGGGTGTAAAATGATTACCGGGCCATTTACAGCTTCTTCTGTCAAAAAATTGAAAAAATTTCCCAAACAGTTTCATGTCTCGTCCACTTCAAATGTTCTGTTGGTCGGGGACCCCTTGAAAGCCTTTGGGGGCAGTTTAGTGGTATTGCGTTTAAATTAAAAGCTAAATAAAAAATAAATAATAAATAAAATTTTTCCGTCAATTTCAGATTATCCCCAAGATACAGGGTCACGACGTAAGGAAAATTTGTCGATTTAAATCAACTGTAGAAAGATTTTAACCGCCCAACCCTTTCGATTTTAATGTTGGCACCCGTGTTTTTGATGACTCTGAAAAATTCCCCACTCCCCTGAAGGGGGTTCATTGTCGGAAAAAGGGCCGTTTTTCCTTTTGGGGGAAACGGGATAAGCCGGTGATAAAAAAAGAAAAATTTAATAATCTGAATTATGATGAGCAATACTAACAAAAGGAAAAGGGAGGACTTTGTATGGAAAAAAAATACAACAATGGATTTTGGGGTAAAAATCCATCGTCACACAACAATAAAAAAAATTAATGTGAAAGCAAATATATAAAAGCAAAACAATTTAATTTGTTTTCCCAAAAGGGTTGGGCGTATGAAGAAATGACAGCGAGGGGTGTGGGTATTTCCCGGCTGACAAGTGAAAAAAGTCACGTTAAAACAAACCTCTAAAAATATGCAAGTATTTTTAAAATAAAAACAATCTGGCCATTTCGCCCCTAGCACAAAGGGGTTCAAATTGGTTAACTGGTCAATTGATATTGCAGGGCCAATTTTTTTTAGCTGAACTCACTTTTTTTTTTTGGTTTTTTTGAATCAAATCACTAATAAAATTTTTATTCAACAAAAAAATTTCCCTTTAAAATCCCTTTGAAAAAACTTGTCAATTTTAAAAATGGAGATTTAACTTTTTTCCCCAGCGAATGAAATGAAATTTTGTTTAATTAATTTCTAATTGACTGTAAACGGGGCAGCTCCAAAAGTAAACTTTGGGGCACCCACTTTTGAAGTTTACGATTTGTTGTCAAAAACCCCTCAAACGGGGCATTTCCGTTAAAACAAACCTTTCGCGATTTCGCCGGATACCGATTTCGGGTTTGTTTTCGGGGGAATATACTGCGGGGTATGGCTAAGGCCCTTTCCATTTGCTTTGGGGTCAAATTTTTCTTCCTGTAACATAAAAATTAATTTAAATTATAAAAATGAAAAAAAGGGATTCTAAAAATTATTTTCTGCATAAAACATAGGACTTATAATACAAAGCTTCTCCCCTTTACCACCCATGGGAAAACATCAATTCGTTACATGCACCCAAACAATTTTTTATTCTTTTTTCTTTTTTTTATTTTACAGCCAAAAACTCGACGTGATCAGACTCATTTTTTTTAACAAAAAAAGAATATCTCATTCTAACCTTTTTAAAAAATCAATTTTTGTTGGGGGAGATAAATTTTTGGGGTAAAATTCTGAAAATAACGGAAAGGGAGAATTAAAAACCCCAAGGTCAAAAAAAAACGACCTTTATTATCGGCTTCACTCTTTCGACTACCCCAATTTTTTAAAGTCGCTTTTTTTTTAAGAAAAACATGGCTGTGGCCTGGGATTCCCCTCTGGAGGTCTTTTACGGGACCTGGGTCTTGGGGTTCCGAGGGCCCTCATGGGTGGACAGAAATCGTTCTAGGAAAAGGGACCTCGGGTCTTTGGTTGGGTTTGTGGGTAGGGGGCGTTTGTGCCTTGGAAAAAAGGGAAAAAAATTTAAAATTATTGCTTAAAAAAGAAAAATAAGAAAAAATTATATGACGTTTTTAAAAAATTGTGAATATAAGATTAATCAAAATTTAGTACAAAAATTTCCAGATAAAAAAATTGAGATTAAACTCAGCACCCCTTACCAGCAAACCGTGTTTTCCAATACTACACACCCCCTGAACATGGATTATCTTTACAGACAAACTGTAAACTGCCGGGCAGGCGAAAGAGTTCCACTTGGGAATAAAACTACACCAAAATAAAAAATTTTGAGCATAATCAAATAGACTCAATCTTTTTTTTCATTTAAACCAATTTGAAATGTTTTATGAAACTTTACCCCCATTGAGAAATGAAAAGAAATGCTATTGAAACATAGGGGGGCCCTTCTAGTTGTTTTAACTCTTTCAAAAAACACATTTTTTTCCGGGAACAACTACAAAAGACCTAACTTCTACGTCAGGGCAAAAAACGAAGGGTAGGCTAGGTCGCGGGTTCTATAAGTAAGTAATAGTACTCATTCAAATGGTATGGCTCACACATAGTTGAAAAAGGGTTTGTATTTGTTTTGACCTTATTTTCTAGTCAAAATCATCTTTTGGGTGACAAATTATAAATCTGAATAGCTCAGACAAAAAAAATTTTTTCTTTTGGGTCATAATTAAGGATGACATGGGTAATTTACTTATTTCACAGAAAAAAGAAACTAATCTCTTCTAAATGAGTATTTAAAAATGAGCTAAATAATGAGTTTTTTTAATTAGCACAATATCCATAAACATCCAGTGCTTATAGGGTCCCTGACCAACACAACTTAAAAAACATGACCCTTTTAGGCGAAATACATTTTTTTTTCTAAAGGGAGAAAACGCTTTTTAAGGCCCCGGTACTCATTTTACCCTATATAGTGAAAAATAGAGTAAAGAGCCTTTTAAAGGACTCAACTTGCAGCGAGGGGGCTCGAACTCAGACCTTCCGATCCAAAAGCGAGTGCATCCCACTGCCCACATAGCCGCAATAATAAACCACCACATCAAGTTAACTATCAAAGCACAACATCGCCCAGGGATGTTTAGGAATTTTCCGCCCTCCGTTCATTCGCCACCCTCGAAATATTGATATTCAATTTAACAAAGGGGGTTTAACTCACTCAATCCAAGATTTTTGTTCATTAAAAATTGGAACAAATTTTTTTTTTTAAAAGGGGATTGCTAGATCTTTTTATTCAACCTCAACATTAAAAAATTAAAACATTATCTTTATATTACGCAAATTTCAAAAAAATTTAAAAAAGGGGGGGTAAATCCCCCCATAACATAAAACCATTTTAATTAACTAAAAAATTAAAAAAAAATCATAAACCCACATTCCACACAATCATACTAAATTTCAAAATTTCCCCTCATCAAAATTCCCTTTCCCCCATTTTTCCCCTTTTTTTCGCCCCCGGGTTTTTTTGTTTTTTTTACACCCTAATAAAACTAAAAAATAGAAAAATCAAAACAAACAATTGGGTATCAATAATTTTCACATCCAAGGGGCTATGCTTTTTAAGCAAACATTTTATAAACAACAATTGTAAGAGGAACCTTTTAAAACTATTTATAAAAATCAAACAAATTTGTCAAATTTGCCTATCTCAATCGATTTTATTGTTTTCCCAGCCAAAACGTTTTAAATTTTGCAAAGGCCCCATCATTAAAAAAATTTTGAAAGACTTTTCCCACTTGTGTGAAATTTAAAAATTCTAAAAATCAACTGCATTTCTTTATAACCCATTGTAAAAATAGATAAAATAAAAAAAAGAAAAAAAGAAATAATAAAAAACTGAAAGTCGGGGCCCTGAAAATTAAATGGAAAGAAAAGTTTATGCAATAGTGCGCTCATAGTTTTTACTTTTTTTTCACCAAATTGATAATCTAAAAAATTCGCGAAAGCTTGCTAAAACGAAGTGGTTATTCAAGTCGATTTCGGATAATTAGGCAGTTATTCAAAGTCGCCGGGAAAAGGGAAGGGTTATTCAGGTCGACCCTGGATAACCATGTGACAGAAATTTAAGCCAGTAGCCTATCGAATTATCGATTTGATTCTTGCGAGATGATTTTCTTTCAATTTGATCCCATTTACTCGGTTATTTTGTATTTGGAAAATTTTAGTGCCAAATTCTTAAAACTTGGGCGATTTTTCCCTTTCAGCCCCGTTTAAAAAAAATAAAATTTTTAATCAATTGCAAAAAAATTTCCTCAACAAAGCAAATTTAAATTACTTAAAAAAATCATTCTTAAATCACACCTAATTATTATCTCTTCCCCAAATGATACTTAAAAAAAATTTTAAGATAGAAGGGGGGCTAGAGGAGTTTTTGAATTGTTTTTTTTTTTTAATTTTTTAAAATTTAAACACAATTTAAGAATTCTTTTAATATTAACAAATCAGAACAATCAAACAAAAAAAAAACAAAACTTAAAAAGGAAAAAAAAAAAGACACGCTTATAAACCTTATAAATCGCCAAATGAATTTTACACAGCAAAAAAGTCCAATATTTACACCCATTTGCCCTCCCCTTTCCTTTCATCATCTTCTCATCCTGGCCACCATTGTCTTGTGCTGCCTTTGACTTTTGGCGCCAGGGTGTTAGACAACGTCAAATAAAGGGTGTCACCAAAAATTTTCATGAAAATGACAGAGGTGCAAAAATATGAAGGCATATTATTGTTTTTTTTCCCCCCTAAAACTACCACTACAGAAAATGTTTGAATGCAAAAAAAAAAACCCCAAAACCGGCCCCACTATTTTTTTAAAATTTTTTTTTTTTTTTTCAAAATCTCGACATTTTGAAAAAAATTGCAAATTTTGCGCCGCAATGCAAATCACCGATGCAAAAAAAAAAAAACAAAAAAATGCCATGACAAAGAGACAAGAAAAATACCAAAAAAGTTAAAAGTTTTTTTTCCCCGTAGGGTTAAACAAGGGGGAGAGAAGAAAAAACCCCAAAAAACCGTGTTTTTTAATGGAATCACACTCAAACTGTCTACGTTTTCAAGTCGACCCCCCGACTCTGAAAACTTAGACATTATTCAGATCAACGTCTCAGTTATTCAATGGACCCCCCACCTGAATAACCGTAGACAGTTATTCAGATCACTCTGAAAAACCCGTAGACAGATTCGGCGACCTGAATAACCGCAGCCTGATAAAAGGTGCAACGGTGACAGTACCCTTTTCCCTTAATAACCCTATGAAAATTTAAAATAAATTTTTTTTGAAATACAACAGCAAAAAACAGAGGCTACATTAGCAATAAATTTTTCAAATTTTTAAATCGGCAAATTTTAAACTACAAAGCAAATACTGATTTTTCTTTTGGGGCCATTTTGGCCCCCGACCAATTCCGGAAAAATTTCAAAAAAAAATCATATTATTTTCTTGTAATTCCGATTGACTATTTCGTTAAATAAACATTTTCTCAGACCTAAAAAATTCTTTCATAATAAAATCACAGGGAAAAAACCCAAAATTTTTTTAACGAAATTTGCAAGAAATACGGTTGTCGTTTGGGGTACCACATGTTAAAAAAAAAACCTCCTTTTTTTTAAACTTACTCCATCTTCGTGGTTTTTTAGTTTAAAACAATTTTAAACACCACG
>NW_027622354.1:10000-13117 GCF_034508935.2 Berghia stephanieae
AGTACATTTTTCCCTTTTTGGTAGGAGAGTTTTGGATCAATAACCGCCATCCTTTTTTTCTGACGTAAAAATAAATTTTTTTTGTCCCTTTTTTTCCAACTTGAAAGCATTCCCAATTTTTCCCCTGATGAAATAATTTTTTCTCTCAGGCTCTTCTGTGAATGGGGTCAAAAAAAATTTAAAATTGCCTACTCATTGGGTTTTGTTGGTGGGTGGGGGCGCCAGTAATCTTTTTAAAAAAGAGTTTTAATAGCGCAATACCACAAAAAAGCTCAAAGCGCTTTACAAGGGGCCCTGGCAAAGTCAACGTAAACACTAAGACGGGCTGAGCCTGATAGGGAAATTTCAATTTTTCGACAAAAAACGTGTAACGGCCATCTTTTTACACCTGAGTGCGGAGAGAATTTGGGTAAAGACCTTTTCCAAGGGCTCAACTAGCGCCGAGCATGAGCTCGAACCCCCGCCTTCCATCTGAAAGCGAGTGCAAAAGCAGACCACATAATTCAAAATTTTTTGATTGAAAAGCTTGTGTTTTTTTTGCTCGAGGGTACAGCACCTTTTTTTCAATTTTAAAAAGTGCTGCTCGAACTCGTATGGGAACGCCCCATTGTTGAACAAGAAATAGTGCTGCTCGAACTCGTATGGGATACAGCCCATATTTTTGAACATTAAATAGTGCTGCTTTGAACCTAAACAGCACCAATGTTGAACAAGAAATATGCTGCCGAACTCGTTTGGGTACAGCACCATATTGTTGAACAATTAAAATAGTTCTGCTCGAACTCGTAGGGTACAACCCTTTGTTGAACAAAGTAAAAAGGCTGCTCGAACCGTATGGGATACAGCACCCTTTGTTTAAAAATGTAAATATGCTGTCGAACTTATGGGTACGCACCATATTTTAACAAGAAATGTGTGCTCGAATCGTAGGGAACAACACATATTGTTAACAAAGTAAATATGCTGCTCGAACTCGTAGGGTACGCACCATTTGTTGAACAATGTAAATTGCTGCTCGAATCGTAGGGGTACAGCAAATTGTTGAACAATGAAATTTTGTGTGCTCGAATGTGGGGGTACAACACCCAATTGTTTTAACAAGAAATAGGCTGCTCGAAATCGTATGGGGGCAACACCTATTTTTGAACAATTAAATAGTGCTGCTCGAACTCGTATGGGATACAACACCATATTGTTGAACAATGTAAATAGTGCTGCTCAACTGTAGGGGTACAACCCCCATATTGTTGAAAAATGTAAAAAGGCGCTCGAAACCGTAGGGATACAACACCCAATTTTTGAACAATGTAAATAGTGCTGCCGAACTGATGGGATACAGCCCATATTGTTGAACAAAGTAAATATGCTGCTCGAACCGATGGCTACAAACACCATATTTTTTGAACAAAAATAAAAAGTGCGCTCGAACTCGTATGGGGTACACACCATATTGTTGACATGAAAAAAGTGCGCCGAACTCGTATGGGAAAACCCATATTTGAAAATGAAAAAAGGGTGCTCGAACTCGTATGGGTACAACACCATATTTTGAACAATTAAAAAAGTGTGCTCGAACTCGAAAGGGATAAACACCTATTGTTAAAAATTAAATTGCTGCTCGAACCTAGGGATCAACACCATATTGTTTTAACAATGTAAAAAGTGCCTCAACTGTATGGATACAACACCCTATGTTGAACAATGAAAATAGTGCGCTCGCTCGTAGGGGTACAACCCAATTTTTTAAACAATTAAATAGTGCTGCTCGAAATCGTATGGATACAGCACCCAAATTTTTGAACAATGTAAAAAGTGCTGCTCAACTCGTATGGGATACAAAAACCATTTGTTAACAATGTAAAAGTGCTGCCGAATCGTATGGGGTTCAGCACCAAATTGGTTTAACAATGTAAATAGTGCTGCTCGAACCGTATGGAACACACCCTATTTTGAACAAGTAAATATGCTGCTCGAACTGTTGGGATACGCACCAATTGCTGAACAAGAAATATCTGCTCGAACTGTATGGGGTACGCACCATATTGTTTAACAATTAAATAGTGCGCTCGAATCGTATGGGGGAAAAGCACCAATTGTTGAACAATGTAAATAGTGCTGCTCAAACTCGTAGGGGGTCAGACCTATTGTTGAAAATGAATATGTGCTCGAACTCGTAGGGATACAGCACCATATGTTGAACATGAAATAGTGCTGCTCGAATTTGTATGGGGTACAGCACCATATTGTTGACAATGTAAAAATTTGTGCTGCTCGAAATCGTATGGGGTACGCACCATATTGTTGAAAAAATGAAATGTGCTGTTTGAAATCGTATGGAACCACCATATTGTTGAAAAATGTAAAAAGGGTGCTCGAAACCCATGGGTTCAGCACCTAGTTTAACAAATGTAAATAGTGCTGCTCGAAAAATCGATGGGGTACAGCACCATTGTTGAACAATGTAAATAGTCTCTCGAACTCGTATGGGGTACAGCACCAATTGTTGAACAATGTAAAATGCTGCTCGAATCGTTTTGGGGGTACAGCACCATATTGTTAACAATGTAAAAAGTGCGCTCGAACCGTATGGGATACAGCACCAAATTGTGAAAAATTAAAAAGTGCGCTCGAATCGTATGGGATCGCACCAATTGTTGAACAAGTAAATGTGCTGCTCAACTCGTATGGGGTAAGCACCATATTGTTGAACAAGTAAAAAAATGCGCTCGAACTGTATGGGATACGCACCATTTGTTAACAATGTAAAAAGTGCGCTCGAACTCGATGGGAACACCCAATTGTTGAACAATGTAAATATTTTTGCCCCGAAATCGTATGGGGGTACAACACCAAAATTTTTGAACAATGAAATTTGTGGGGGTGTCGAAATCGATGGGATACAGCACCAATTTTTGAACAATGAAAATAGTGCTGCCAAACCGAAGACATAAAAACAATGGAAATTAAAAAGTAACTTCAATTTGATAACGGAAAGAAAAAGGACGTTTCGGGTTTCCTTTTGAAAAAAACAAAAAACACACTCAAAAAAATTAGATTATGTATGTATGTATGTATGATTTATTATTTTTATGTTTAGGAAAAAAAAATTTTTAATTT
>NW_027622355.1:0-2500 GCF_034508935.2 Berghia stephanieae
GGTTTGAGGATATGTTCTTTTTAAACAAAGTGAATCCATAACAATTTTTTTTTTATATATCTTCGTAAAGGCTTACTACAATGCATCATTACTATGCTTTATAATAACATAATATTGGAACAATCGCAATAAACAGAATTATAAACAAATATCGATATCTTTCAAATGTGACTCATCCCTTCATTCTGGTATTATGTCGGAGTCAAAATTGAAATTAAGGCAAAATGGTCGTCGGAATCAGAACTTTGCATTTAACTTTAAGAGACAAAATAATAATTAAATAATGACAATAAATAATAGGGATAACCTTTATTCATTCCCAAGAGGAGTTTGTCTGTAGGGTATATTTTGAAGGAAGGTTGTTATAACCGGCCGTCGGCCGCAGTGCATCGCCGTAACCTGTCTGACGGGGAGTCAACTCGATATTTTGTGGGTGCTCAACAAAGACCATACCGCCGAGCCACGCAATCCCACTCCAATGAAGATATTTGTTCTAACTCAAATTTTGTTAGTTACACTTGAAATAAAGTGCAGGCATCAGACATAGAAACATTTTGAGATTGCCGCCCCTGATATTGATGCGATGCGATTAGATAGAATACACACAACGTCCACCAGCCGGATATAACCTACCAATACACAAAGCTAACCTTGAAAGTTTATATTTATTGATAGACTTTAATGATAAGTAATCCACCAAAAAGGCTGTCTAAAAACACAAAGAGCTGAGTAAAGTCAATTTCGTTTCTTCTGACAGGCGACTGGTATTCTATGAAATGGAAATAATAATATCGTTCCATATGGCCTGTTGGAGGAGTAAATTAAACATTGGACGAAACTGGCTAAATGGCAAATAATATTCTTATTGCTTAATGATTAGTGACACTGAATCCTCAATTGATATTTGGAACGTTACTATTCCCTATATTCCTGCCATTTAGCCCGTTACGTCTCCTGACTGTTTATTTCCTGTCGACGGAAGGTCTGACAAACATTCTTTATTCGCCTGTCATGTCAACAAAAGGATACGTCCTGATTTTGGTGTGATCCACTAACAAAATGTTGTGAACTGAAATCGAGACAAAAAAACAAACAACAAAGGTCTTTAAAAGCATGTGCTGGAAACCATCTTTAAATATCGCAGGAATCCTAATAAAGGGGTCAAGATGGCCGAATGGATAAGGGCTAACCCACACAGGAGACTGACTCCGACGACCCGGCTCTGCCGTCCTCTGCCGTCTTCCGGATGAAGACGTCGAGCACGGACAAAATACTAAGAAATAAGAGAAGAGCCACTAGACCGACCCATCTCAAGCACCCGACGTCCTCTGCTGTTTTTTTTTTTTTTTTCTTCTTTTTTTTTTTTTTTTTTGTCGAGCTTGGTGTGGGTAGGTCTAGCGGCTCTTCTCTATATTCTTAGCATTTTTGTCCTTGTCCGACGTCTCTATCCGGAAGAAGGCAGAGGACGGCAGTGCCGGGTCATCGGAGTAGGTCTCTGGTGTGGGTTAGCCCTAAGGCATTGCACTCCCATCCCGATAGTACTTGGATCAAGCCCGTTTATCGACCTCTCATTTTTCTCATGAGCAAGAAATTTTATCCCCTTATTATTCACTTTGCGGCAGTTACTGCGACTGACGCCTGGGTTATCCCGTTCTTTCTTCAGCTAGATTTTGAAGTAAACATTTCCAATTAAGAGGAAAATTTGTTTATTTTAATAATGACATCAGACAAGAGCGGCTGGGTGGGGTCCTCTGACCTCCCAAGGTGGGCAGGAGGTCACTTGCTGCGTCTTTTATCCCCTTATCTATATTTTTCTGGTTGCTTTCTGTTTTTGTCTTGGAATGGAATTGTTTTGTTTTTGTCCTGGCCCTTGCTGAAGTCCTTAGGTGAGAGGAAAAGAGTCAAATGTTTAGGACTAGTTTTGGGATATCTTTTTTTCCCCCTTTTAAATAGTCGCTCTGATATGTATTGTTTATTATTGTTTTAAATATATTCTGTAAACATTTGAGTGTTTTCCTCTCAGTGGGATCCAGCGCTAATGTCTGGATGAGACTTTTAGGTGATCTCAAACAATGTTCACTGATAGTGTGCTCTTGGAATCTACATCTGTCCCATTGTCTTACATTTTCTTGGGTACCTTTTCTGTAATTCTATTTTTTTTTCACTATCCCATTCTCTTCCTTTTTTATGGCGCTGAAATTACCTAAAAATTGTGTCCCAAGCGCCTAAAAACCATTAAAAACAATAAATAATTAAACAAAACACCAGAACGAGTCGTGATACCGATTATAAATTACAATCATTCTCGTCTATAATATTTTATTTTCTATTTTCATCATTGGCAGTTATATAATGATGCTATGTAAAACATATAAAGGCATTGTGACCCACAATCTCAAAATAGTATTATGTCGGGACTAAACTACTAGGCTTGGCTGAAAAGTCTTGACGCCTATTGAATATTTTCGATTGTATTGAACTCACCAGTATAAACTATATA
>NW_027622355.1:7500-13092 GCF_034508935.2 Berghia stephanieae
ATCATCAAAAGGATGTAATAAAATTAAAAACAAAAAAATACAAACGTGGGATGGGAGTAAATCGAGGTAGGTTATCTGGTGCAAGGAGAATGCAGTTTTGTTTTAGAATCAGGGTCCTACAGGTTAAAGGTAAGTGTCATACCACTAGACCACAGAGCCAAGTAACAAGAAGGAATAACAGATTGTACTATCCTGTTGATGTTGTCACTGGTTAAGAACACTTAAATTAAGTAGTTCATTTTATGCATTTAAAGTGTGTAGGAGTGAGATGTTTGAAACTTTCAGTTCAGTCGATCACATGCCTTAATCACAAGATGTCTTTGTTTAATTATGATTTTTGATAAACAATAAGGAAGAAGAGCCTTCACTCTTTTATCGTATTTCTTTAAACAACAGCTCTTCCTATTTTTTAATTTTTGAAAATTGAGCTTTTACATAGTGCAATATCGACTAAACATGCTCAAAGCGCTTTACAAGGGGTCCCTGGCCAACAGCAACACTTAACATGTAGGACAGGACATGATTAACAAACATTAGAATTAAGGATATTTTGATTCATATATCAGGCATTTGGACTGCTTTCTGATTTATGTATTATTATTATTCCTCTAGGTTGTCGGAAGTCACTTCGATAAAGTTAACAAACAATCTCCATCACAGTATTATGAGACCATCTATAGTCTACTGGATTCTCAAAGTCCCCAATACCGGAGTACATTCTGTGAGACTTTGTCTAGCAAGCTGTCAAATTTACAAAGTTGTGCTGAGGGTGAAGCTTCTGATGACCAAATGGACACAAAGTGACCAGACCATGCCTTAATTTATATATAGATATTTTTTTTTAATTTTTTAAGTTATTATTATTATTATTATTTATTATTATTATTATTATTATTATTATTATTATTATTATCTTTATATTATTATTATTACCTTAATATTATTATTATTATCTTTATATTATTTTATTTATTTATTTATTTATTTATGTTTGTTTTTTTTGGGGGGGGGGGGGGAGGGGGTGCTCTTATATTGTTTGGTGATAATTTTATTATTTATTCTATAATAACAAATAGTGAATGTGATAATCTGCAATTTTTGGTCATATTTGTGAGGCAGAATCTCTACCTAGATATATTTAGTCTTGAACTTTAAAACTAATCAAGTGATAAATCTTAACATGCAGATTCAGTCTGTATCGATATTATATATACTGATACTGGAACAAAATCAAAATATTTTATTTGTCATTTGTTTGTTTGGGGTTTTATTTCTTGTTTAAAAGAAATATGTTTAATTTTTTATTTTTTTCTGTCTCTTTTTTTTATATTTGAAACCGCACATGATATTTGAATGCAATTGTGCTGTGATTTTTGTTTTGGAACGTATCTTTCATTCAGTTAATAGATTTCCTTATAATCCAGTTTAAGGTTTTTGATGTATATGTTGTTAAAGATTAGTCATGTTATTATTATTTATTATTTTTTTTTTTTGCTAAAGTACTAACGAATTTGAGATTCTGTGTCATGAGTATATGTGAAATTTTTCTCTTTTTAAAAAAAATATTTAAAACCTGTATAGTATAATTGTGTATAATTATATAAATGCCTTATTTTTTAATCTAATCATCTTAGAGAGTTTTGAATTACTCTCGAAAATTTTCATTTATTTGATTTTTGTTGATTTTGCTTTCATGGAATACATGAACCTCATTAGTTTATAAAAAGACGAAATCAACAACCACATTATTTGTTAAAATCGATTTTCATGCCTTGACTCTTGCTTGATGATGTTAATTGATAATGCAGTAACCACGCCTAAAAGACGACTGTTTAGTTCACCATTTCTTTTTATGTTTAAAGGGGAGAGTGAGAATTTCAAATGCTTTCTGATCTGTAGAAAAAAGAAAAGAATTGAACATACCTGCCATTGTCTTCCAAAGGCCTAACCCAAATTTGATATATTTCTAATACTCATTTGTATTTTTATTTTATCTAGACAAATAAAAGCTTTATTTTTAGTTTGTTTAAAAAAAAAGTGAGCTGGTTGTGAAATAGTCTTTGCTATATTAGCATTAGGTCTCGTTTTAAAATGAAAACAAAAAGATGAGGGAGACAAGAATTTATCGCATGCAAATTAACATGAAATAAATTGCATTTTATCATATTGTTTAATATTCCATACTATGTACATATATAAACTTATTCAAATACATTTTTACTGACACTTTTTAAGTCACCATCAACTCTTTGCTTGAGTATTGAATTATTCAATTTTATTTTTAGCGATTGAAATTGTTTGGAGTCCTGTCATTAACTCTTGCAAGTTATTAGCTGCCTACATAGACTCTTGCCTAAATTGTTTGAAAGTTTAAATATTATTTTGTCTTTGTGGGCGTTTTGTTTGTGTGTGTGTGTGTGTGTGTGTCTGCAGTGTGCGTGTGTGTGTCTGTATGTGTGGCAAATATATACGGTTTTTTATTTTTCAGTTGTAAAATGTTTGTTTTTTCCAATATCAGTCTGCCAAAGTATATGCTTTCACAATCAAACTGTAAGAGATATTACACATCGAGGGTGTCCGACTGTAACTGTGTAAATGCCATGTCCAACTTTTCCTTGTGACCAACAGCGCCTGGCCACATCCATTATTTGGCAAGAATAGTCATATGATCTAAACATATGTTAAGTTATATTGTAGAAGCCATACACTTAAAAATAAAAATAACCTCTCTCGCACTTACATGTTTAGATTCAGACTCCCTCGATATATTCTTACAAGTTTAACTTTCCATTGATTTTTTTTTTTTTAATAATTCAAAATTTGTGGTTTTGTTGTTGTTAGTTTTTTTCTCTTTTTTTTTTTCATTTGTTTTTCAATTTTTATAATCATTGAAGACATTCTTGTTGCTCCATGTTTTATATTATTTCCTTCATCAGTCTTTCAAGTTATTTTCTACACTTGCTTATTTAAAAAAGAGGATGGCTTTAGAGGAGGAAACAAAGGTCAACCTTATGATAGCACATTATCGTATCAATAATTAAATTCTTTATTTAATCTCCATGCTTTTTGAATTGGTTGAATTATAGTAACCTTACTAAAGACATTAAAGAGCTTCTATATGTAATCTAAAACACATACAAACTTAGCTTATTTGGTAAACCGGTTTCAATTGTCATAATTATCCTTTTTTTTCTCTCTTTGGTATTGATTCTTGTTAAATCCTTTGCATATACATTGGATAAATTATATATATATATGTGTGTGTATAATCCAATCTGCAGACAGTTCTGTTTCATTGCTCATCAGAGCAATTTGGTATATGCTTCTAATGCAAAAGGAGATTATATGTGGACAAAAGTGCTCAAGCTACAAATGTATTGCATATTTGCAATGACTAAGGCCAAAGTTATGCTCCATAGAATGCTCAACAAATACTTAAGTTGTCTTAAGACAAACGAGCGTATAGCATGCAATCTGCGGACAGTGCTGTTTGATGTATGTGATATATACAATTCTTTACAAGCCCAACACCATTACATTAGTACTTAACAGTTGATCACTTAGTCTTTATAATATAGCTGTGACCTGAAACTTGTTTAACACTGTCTTGAAAATATGTAGTATGATATTAAAAGTAATTGAATGTAAAAGTCTGAAATCCTTGCCGAGTCACAATGTCAACTGCAAATGGTAATATGTCCAATCCAAGTTTTGTCAAGCAATGAATGATCTTTAATTAAATGAAGTTATTATTTCATGAAGAAATGGCGTCCAATTAACCTGTTGAAAATCCTTTTTAAATATGAGATAGCCCACTTGCTGTTAAACAGACCAAATTTTTTAGAGCTTAACATTGAATGAACTTCCATTCACTTTCTTTCTACCCTCACCTCTTTTTCACTCCCATACCTTTTCCAATTTTTTTCTTCACCATTTTCCCATAATTATCATTAAAAAAATGCCTTTGTAATAAACTCTCTGAGAATCATGGAACGTCATCTTCCTGAATCTCTTTTTTATTTTTCAAATTAATTTTTATAGTGGTAGCATATTTGTTTTTTTGTACGGTTTAGGCTATGCTGGTCGTTTTTGCTCACTTTATAATCAAACGTTTTTCATATATTATAACTCAACTCAATAATTTAAATTGCATTTTATCAAACAAATTGAATGCACAAGAATCAACTTGTGGTAAGATGCTGTAATCTTGAAATGACACAATAGTTTGAGTCTGAATACACAACAGTTTCCAAAAAAATTGTTGATTAGTTCCATGAGTTGAAAGTAAAAATTGGGAGATGATATTTTTTTCCTTGTAAATCATCTCTCTGTAATGTATTATTATATTTGTCATTTTTAATGTATAGTGTAAGCATTTGAGTGTGTTCCTCTTTGTTGGATTTTGTGCTTGTGTCCAGATGAGACCTATAGGTGATCTCAAACTAAGTACATGATAGTGTGCTCTTGGAATCTACATCTGTTCCCTATTTGTTCCTAGTTCCCCTTTGTCTTACTTTTTCTTGGGTGCTTTAATTGTAATTCTAGAACTTTTTACTATCCCATTTTCTTCCTTTTTACTGGCGCTGATATGACCTTAATGTGTTGCAAGCGCCGTAAAACCCTTAAAAACAAAACAAAAACAAACAAAGTAAAAATTTGAAGTTAAAGGTGTCTTTGATTATAATGCAGCTGAACTGTGCCTCTCTCTAATGATTGAAATTTTCTTGCACTGTTGTTAAAAATGTTTTCCTGCAATAATCCATTATGCATTTCCCATATAATCGGGTACCTCTTTGTTTTGCCTGATAATGTCAAATTGCTTTTTGTTGCCATAATAATTTACATTGAATGTTAATAATATTTGATACGACTTCTTCAACTTCCAAATACATAAAAATACATATTTGTGATGTGTGTATGATAAAACGTTCTGTAAATGTGCCTACTTTGTAAAATATTCTATTAATATTATTTTACTTGCTCTTGAAGACCAAACTTAAATTTTAACCTCAAGAGTAGTTGAGAGATAACTCCTATGACAGAAAAAGAAAAATAGATAACATTGTTGTTACAGTTTCATATAAAATACAGATTTCATATGCTGAGGCAACATTATACCCTCAGATCTGTCCTTTGCTTTAATAGTTTTGTCAACATTTTATTTTTGTCGAATATTTATTATTTTTTCCTTCTCAACTAAACAAGATGACATAACCATCTCCTGTTAAGTGGTGCACTGTGGGACAAATCAATCATGAACGTTTGCTTTCCAGATGAATTGCTCTTGTCCACAAAGAGCAGTAAAATTTCCCTGGGTTTGGAATCATAGCATGCCATTTTCAGTCATTCTGTTTGTTTTTTGAGGGACAATTTATTTTGTTTGGAAATTATCCCTCAATTAGATATCTTATTTCTTTGTTTTAATAGATTTTATGTACACACCAGTACAGTTTCCTCGAACACACAGTTTCCTCAAAACTCCCGATTTTTTTTCATTATTATTCTTTGTTGTCATTCCATTCCTTCTTTAAACAATATTTACCTCTAACACGGTTTCCTTGAACTAATTTCACCAGTCAACGTAAAAAAAAA